>NW_019419052.1:4473-9989 GCF_000390285.2 Anoplophora glabripennis | reverse complement strand
TTCTCTCCTAGAACAACTACTGTTAAGCCCACGTTTTTTTATGCGCATAGAAAAATGTTCATTTCTAGTGATATTTGAGAGCCAAAAAGCCAAAAATCTCCGTGGAAGTTCAAAGTTTTAAGGGACCATAGGCTTCTAGTATACTTATTTAGTATGGCAGATCCGTCGAGCAGATTAACGAAATTTAGACTAGCTTTGGAAGAATACGACTTTTCTGTACATGATGTAAAAGGTTTAGATAAATGTTAAAGGATGAATATTATGAACGGGCGCAAAGCAAACTCAATAATTTAGAACATGAAAGATAAGCAGTGGGCTTGATCACCCTATTGTCGTCGAAGTATTAAAACAACCATTAGAAACGGTAGAACTTCGTCTGTTGTTTAGAAATGGAATTTGCTGAGAAAGTTAATAATAGTAAACAAGGTATACATCAGCACATAAATAACTTTTTTCTTCAAGCGTATAATAATACTTATATTATATAGTGCAACACCTCCTTTAGAAGCAGCCTATTGTTTAACTAGTACAAATATTTTTCATTTTTTAACTAGTAAAAAAATGTAACAATGTGTAGGTAAGTATCCTAGCAACGAATTAAAGATTCAAGAAGCTTTGACGTTTCATTAAGTGTCAGTTGAAATTTGATGTCGCGTCGGGTCGTTTTTAAAATGTCTGAAGAAATGCAGTGCACACCACCAGAATTACTGNTGTCATGTTTAATTAATCAATAAAATGTATAAAATGTATAAAATAAATAGTATTACCTACCTACTGATTTTATTTTGTGCTGAGATTGAACATCGCGTTATCCGCTATAAATTTTCAAAATTAGTAATTTTTTATATTCACGCTTGAAGAAAAAATAGTATATGTCACTCGGAGTGGAAGGCTCATTATGTGTTTTGCCCAATTTGCTCAGCCTCGGCTAACGCCTCGGCGAGCAAACTTTTGGGCTCACCACATAATGATCGCCTTCTACTCCTAGTAACATAATATACTATATTTATGATAAAGGCTCTCAAATAATATATACTAACCAGAATCACCGATCAGCGTTTAACTTAGGTATATTTGCATTTTTTTTGTTTTTCGGGGAAGGTGTACTAGATTCGTAACCTAATTGGTATTACAAAATATATCAACACTGATTGCGGTTAGGAAAGAGTAGGCAACTTTTCGTAATTAATTATTAAGTAGCGCTGCATCGCTAATACTGTTTAGCGAGTAGTTTTAATATGTAAATGTATGTAGGTAAAATAGGATATAGAGAGTTGTATTGTAGTCCAGACAAGAAGGAGACCTAGAACTATGGTCTATAAAATGTATTCTTAGTGCATCAGTAAGAGTTTTTGTTCCTTTGCCTTTCCTCCGAAGAACCTGAGCCCTGACCAGCAGGGACATTCCATTTTTACTGACGAAGCAACTTTCACGGAACCGTGAGGCAAAATACTAGGTTTTGGAGCCTAGAAATTCCGCACTGGATGCAAGAAAAACATACACAACCATCAGAAAAAGTGAATGTTTGGGTTGGGCTGAAATAGTAGGAAATCGCATAATGGGACCTTATTTCTTTGAGGGCAACTTGACAGGCGATATTTATTTGGATTTTTGCGTTTTCAGCTTATTCCAGTCCTATAATTAATTTTCCCTAGCCCTAATGAGCCTGCTGGTGATGTCTGGTTCCACATTTTCGCCTCGATGTAAGAAATTACCATAATGAAGTTTTCCTAAATCGATGGATAGGCAGAAGAGGGCCGCTTGAATGGACACCACGCTCCCCTGATTTAACCCCACTCGATTTGTAGGGTTATCTAAAAAGCAAAGTGTATGTGAACTAGAGATGTGCTGCTATTTCACGGTCTGCTACTTTGGCGCTGTTTCGCAGTTGTCACTGGAGCTGACTGTTCCGCCGCGACAAAAGAAGCGGTGATTTTTTGGAGCGTTTACTGCAATTTACTAGCGCCAGCGACACAGGCGTGCCGACCACAGCAGAACAGATTCTCGCTCAGCCGTTGCGATCTGCGCTTGAATTAGTTACAGTGTCACACACAAAACATATAAACAGTCGCAGTACAGTCGCGTTTGATTTAAAGACATCGACTATTATTATCGATTATTTCAGCGACTAGAGCAATGCGTGTATTGCTAGTTGCTGGTCTACAAATATTTTAAAAGTTTTTGTTTACAAAATGACATCTTTTTCTAGAAAATATTTAGATTAATATATCATACACTAGTATTAATTGGTAAAATATATATATATAAGAATATTGGTGAATATATGGTTTATAATCGTGTGTGAAGACTGAAGAGTCTCATTAAATTATTGTCAATTTTTGTTTTAGCAGAATACCAATTAATTTTGGACCATAAGGTAATTTTCTATGTTTAACGGTAACGGTTTTAGAAACTATATCACGTTGAGAGGTAGCAGGTGAAGATGAGGTACTTGCCTTAACAACATGCGACTGTTCTTAATTTGTTTTTGTTGCACTCACTGAAAAATTTTGAATATCTGACACTACACTGTAGGATATGATATCGTCATTCTATCGCCTCTTACACACGGGCGTTGTTTTACCGATCGGTAGCCGACCCTCAGACTTGCCGGCAACGTTTTTGTGTGTAAAGATGTATTTAACTATACTCGACAGCCAAAATTATAGATAGTGATTCATCGCTAGCTCTTGGACTAGTAAGGGGGATGAAGCGTGCCGGGAACGAAAATCCATTGGCGTGTCTGCGTAAAAGGCAACAAGATATAGAAAATATTGAAAAACATAATAAAACATAACATCTAATATTTTTTACGGTTTGCTATAACCGGCACTTTGATAAATTTTAATTATTACAGCATTTTAAAACGTCCCAGTTGTGTTTTTTTAATTTATAAATTTATTATAGCCATGGAATTAGACCCCTCGTCTACGCTTATGCTATGATGTTTCTCAGGTCGGGCAAATCAAGTCTGTTTACACCCACTAAAAAAGCATTTCCCTATTCCCTACCAAGTGCAAAAGACAGAGATGAAATATAGATCGACGTTCAGTGTAACTCAGTCTATACACGATTATAGATTCTACCGATGTGCATGGCGAGCGGCACAAATATAAATAATATTGAACCGTATATAAATCATTTTATATTTTATACGCATTATGGTAATAGTGTTTTTATATTATGTATTAGTCACTTTTTATAATTTCGGCCGCCAAGTATATGTGTAATTTAAAATTTAGTCATTTGTTTTGCCGATTATTGTTTTAACTGCCGATCAGCAAAATACCGTTCGCATGTAAGAGGCATATGTGTTTTTTTTTAAATTGGTGGTTGAAATTTTATAACTAATGTTTTGCTTGAATATATTACAACAAGCTTTATTTTCATTCATTGGTAAAAAGTAATTCCACAGGCGCGAAAAATAAAAGAATATATCACGGTAGGAACATATGCGCGCGCTACCAGGACAGGAGCTGTTCCGAAAAATTGCAGCTATGTGTCACTGCTTTGTTGCCGGAGCAGTCGCAGGTGTCACTGCTCCGCAAAAAGCGCAGTTTAGCCCATCTCTAATATGAACAGACCATACACTAACGAAGGATTGAAAGATCGTATCAGAGAAGAAGTTCGAAACAACACCAAATTGATAACTTTGAACACCGAATTGGGCATTGTGCAATGATTAATGGGTGACACTTTGAACATTTGCAGTAATAAAATAAAAAGTGGTACTAAATTATTGTTTTCATTTAATTCCTCAATTTTTTCCGACTATGACAAAAAAGTTAGTATAACCTTATATCGTTGAATTCGTCTTTAGAAGGGCTACCTATTTATACTATAAAATATAGAGCGTCATATTAAAAAAAATGTCGGTCTGTCAAACATGGCTAAAAAAATAGAAAATATGGCAGAAAAGTGACAATTTCTGTTTACTAATTGACCTGTCAGTGATTTTTTTAAATTTCAAAAAATTTGGGAAAGAATATTACACCATTTTATTACACCATTTGGGACACACTGCATATACCTATAGGGTGTTCATTAAGTACTCCTACTTAAGGGAACTTTAAAGGGTGAATCTTTGACTAATTTCAAGATAAAAAGTTCATTTAAAAGGCTTGGCTCTTGAGATGATGAAAAATATTCCAAATAAAAGGTGTCAGGTTTCTGGGGGATCAAATTACCGTGACTTTGAAATTAACTTTTCATTTCAGGTCATTTCAAGGTCAACCTTGATTTTTTAATTGGAAACCCATATTTGTATTACAGTTTCGTAAAAATGTATAACTTTTGTATGAAACACTTTTCTTGAAAAGGCTTCCTGTAATAAAAATATGGGTTTCCATTTAAAAAATCAAGATAGACCTTGAAATAACCTTGATAATTGACTTTAAGATTAATTTCATTAGCTTGAGAATTAAAATGGAACAGTAAACGAAGCATTTTCAAAAAAATATTTCATATAAAAGTTAGGTATTTTTCCCGTAGAATACGAATCTGCAATAAAAAATACGGTTTTTCATTTAAAAATCAATGTTGACCTTGAAATGACCTGATAATTGACTTCAAGGACACATTCAAGAAAATCATAATTTTACCCCCTCGAGACCTGGTAACTTTTGTTCGAAACATATTTTTATAAAACTCGCAGTTAAAAAATTAGGCGGCCTAGTACATTAAAATGGGATACATTGTATAATTGTGAACTGCTGATAAAAAAATAATTAATACCTTCCGACATCAAGTTTATCCACTGCCTGCAGTTATAAGAATAGGCATATAATATATCACTTATATTCCATGGGAACAGTTTACCTCCCAATATTATCATGTAATGATCAGTGGTGACAGCAGAATGGAAAAATCTTGGCGTAGGCTATAAAACAGAATAACGTTAATGCTATTTTTTCTTCAAACGCCATATAAATGACAACTTATGTGACGTTACTCAATAATATTGAGTGGTATTTATATGCCTAGGAGTATAAATACTTACTTATACTCCTAGGAGTATAAACACATTATAGTAGAATAAATTAAATTTTAATATTGAACATTTATTTTTTTATATTTATTATCAATTATTAATATTTATAGTAAAAGTACGATTGTGAAGATTTGCATCATTTAAGAATCCTCCACTTCTTGCGATATCAGTACTCATGACAATATTTTTTTTCTTCAAACGCGATATAAGTGATAACTTATGTGACGTTACTCAATAATATTAAGTGTCATTTATATGCCTATGAGTTAAGTACTTATACACCTAGGAGTACAAACACATTATAATAGTATGAATTCAAGTTTAATATTGAAAATAAATACAATTGTAAATTATTATTATTATTATATCTATAACTTATAGTGTAACTGAAGAAGCAATAAAATATTGCGAAAGCTTTTACGTAGAAAAAAGAGTTTCATCTAAAAAATAGGCTTTAATCCCACTAATAAGAAGATTTTAATTATATATACAAAAGCCACGAATATCTTTTCTATATATATATATA
>NW_019419052.1:0-784 GCF_000390285.2 Anoplophora glabripennis | reverse complement strand
CTGTTATTAAAATATTGATTTAATAAAAAAGTATAAATTACGCTGAGACCATCGATATCAGTCATTGCATTCATTGGATTAACTTCCCTTGCAATATGACACATCTCTAAAAATTTTCTTTTTTTGTGGTTGTTTTCTGAATCTAATACTAAAATTTCGTCATAATTCATACTGTGACCTGAAGATAAACAATGATTTGCCAACATGCAACTGTGTTTATTCAGTCGTATGTCACTTTTATGTGCCGTAACTCTATCTTTTAGTTTTTGTTTTGTTTGACCTATATATTTCAAATCACAATCCATACATGGGATGCAATAAACTACACTGGACCGCTGCAATAGAAGATCTTTATCTTTCAATTTAGTGAACAGATTATTTACCGTTAAATGATTTTTAAAAGCCAACTTGACAGCACCTTGTCCAGACAAACATTTTTTTAATTTGGAAGAAACAGCACCTAAATGTGGTACTGAAAAATAATGAACAATTTGTATTACGGAATTATTATTCCGAAAGTCTTGAACACCCTGTAACTGTGATCTCGAGAACAAAAGACTTTTAAGAAGAGGCGGTGGATAACCACATTTAATAAATAAATTGTACAATTGTTGTAAATTAATGTTTTTAAGTGAATTATGACTTGTAGCTATTACTCTAGTTTTCATACCCAGAATCAAATTGATTTTCTGTTGTTGTGTGTGGAAAGACTCATAATGTAAAAATCTGCCTGATGATCCAGGTTTATTATTATTTTTGTTTAATAATAATACTAATTAACAGT
>NW_019419051.1:129570-152692 GCF_000390285.2 Anoplophora glabripennis | reverse complement strand
TCAATTATTGCAACTAACAGTTCAGCTTTTTCTGAGGGTGTTTTATCATACAGTATGTCATGTGGGTTACTTTCTTTTATTTTATTTTTTGTTGTCATGCGTTTTTCTAAAGCTGTTTTGGCTATTGTTGTTGGAAGAATTCGTTGAAATCTCCTTGTTGTTGTTGTTGATGACTCCGATGTTGATGGTATTGCTGTATCTTCTTCATTACCGCTTACTTTCTTTTTTTTAGAGGTGACGGTGGAGTTGGTGAAGCTCTATCTAAATTAATTAAAACAAATTTCGGAGTTTTATATGTAGATATTTAAGTTAAGTATTATTAATGTTATATCCCCAGGGTAATGTATCTGTGTAAATATAATTAACTATTCTTTTATAATCATAAGTGCTGTTTTCTTTGTTTCAATTGTGAAAACTTCATGTTTCTTTGACTGTATTAAATGTTGTGAGCAACTTAATGTGGTATTATTAAAAATACACTGATAATAGTAATTGAATGACAATTTTTGTACTGTTGAATTTTTTATCCCTTTTGCTTTTTTAGTAATATTTTCTACTTCATTGTTAAAGTTTTCTTTTATTTTCAAGGAATACATTTTTTATCTTAATCCTATAAATTCAGAAAGAATTTTTCCACAACATTCATCTTTCATCACTCCTAAGACCTTTTTGTTTTTTAAGGGTATCTGATATATATTATTTGGAGGATAATCTGATGTATCAAATTTATGTATATCCTGTTTAATATGTTCATATATATCATCAACAAAGAAATGATATATTAAAGAATCGGTATCAGTATAAAGTAATTTTGCTTTATCGTTAAATTTATTTTGAATGTAATTGTAATGAAAATCGTATACAATTATTTTGGAAATATCTAATATAGTGAATCCTACATATATGGGTTTGTTAAATGTGACATTTAATCGCTTCATTTCTATTATAACCATGTCTTTATCAAAAATTGTACAACTGTGAAAATTTGGTTTTGAAATATAGTAGTTTGCACCATATCTACCTGACCATTTAGTAACCAATTTTACATCCTTATATTTTCTTACATTTTCCATGGTTTTCCCGAAAACTGCATTGTTCATTAATTTATAGAAATTTTTTTCAAAGTCATTTTTACTTAATTTTCTACAATCTGTATTTAAGTCGATATATTTTTTCATCCAACAGCTTTGTTTAAATTTTAAAATTCTATGGACTTTTTCAACTTTTAATCCTAAGGCTATGGCTTGTTTTAAATTACGATAATGAATAATATATCTTTTTTTATCGAACAGAGTGGTTAGTAATTTTGGAGTTTTCGATTCTCTCGTTGGAGGTACTAAATGTTCAGGTAGAAGAGGTAAATCCTTGTGTTTTTTATGAAGTTCTTTAGGATAACGTATATCAATTTCGAAAATGTATCCGAATTCACAATCATCAGGAATTTCCTCAATGTTATTTATTGAATATATATCATTCACCCATTCAAAATTATTTTGTGGTAAGGGAGCACACATTGCTGAACCATATAAATTGTTTACATCGAAGTACATTAGATATGAGATAGGCAAGTTAGGATTAAATTCAGATGAATTCATATACTTATTATTTGCTTTACCGTAACGATTGGAGCATTGTGATATTCCTCCTCTTATTCCTCTTTCAATAAACATAATCATGTCAACGTCTGTCAATAATTCCAATTCAGTTTCTGTAATTTTGAGCATGCTATCGAACGCTAAGCCCGGAGCAGTGAAATAATGAAGACTGTCAAGCTGATATGTAGCTAAACAGACTGTTCTAAAATTTTCAAAAATGTCAGATAAAAGAAGAACATCTGTTTGTAGGTACAGTTCGGCATATTGCTTTAAATTTTGAATATTAAATGTATTCCAAACTTTACAAGCGTGTTCATAATCATTATCACTAATTTGACAATTATTTATTTTACTAAAGAAACATTCTTTGGGAGGTAACTGTTTTTCTAATAATTTATCCCAACTGTCAAGATAGTCATAAGGAAATACGCCTTTTCGTTGAAGTAGTTCAAATTTTATTTCATCGCTACAATATTTCCTAGTTATCACTTTTTGATCTTTTTCTAAATAAGAAGCTAATTTATCAATACTACTTGCCATAAATCTAAATGAGTCTAGGAATCTAAAATTAACTTTAGTATTGTTAATGTATTTTGTAAAAGATATATATTTTTCTTTATTTACAGGAAGTAAATTTATATTTCCTTTGATTTCTGAACTAAGGGCACGAATTATAAAATGGCTGTCGTATCCACTTAAGTTGTGAAAAATTACGGGAACCGAATGACTATTTTGATAATTAATGTTACATTTCTTATGCGCACTGCCTCTATATTTGCCTGTAAGGCCACAATGGTCTCTAACTTTTGTTTCATTATCTAAAATTTGTTTTGAACAAATATGACAACATGTCGATAAACGAAATTCTTTTTCTTCCTGCACAGTCATTTTTAAAGGAAGTTTATTACATAAAATATTATTAACCTGAAACGCTATTGTTTCCAGTTCTTTCATGAACCATTTAACACAATTTTTACCTGTATACATTTTAAATTTTGAAATATTGTCATCATATGAACATTTTAGATAGTAGGCAATGCTGAATGGAACATGTTTTTGATATCTATTTTTAGTACCTGTCGTCTTAGGATCACTATATTTTTCAAGAATACTTTCCAAGTCCGCGTATATAACAAAAGGAACCTTTTCTTTGTTTTTGAAATTTTTAAATATTAAAATATTTTGATTTTTGGAAGGTAATGTGACTTTAGTTTTATTTAAATTTTGACAATCTATCATATGTTTTTCTAAATTATTTGCTGATTTGAAATGGTTCAAACAACGATCGCAAAAGATCTTTCTGTTTTTTATATTACTAGTTTGTTGACACAGTAAACGGGACAAATTTTGAATTAATGCAAAATGTTTTCGTATTTTTACATTAACATCGTCAGGAATAATAGCATCATTATCATCATCATCATCATCATCATCATCATCATTTTTACACTGCAATAGAAGCAAATTTATACGAGGTTTAAAATTGTTTTTGCTGAGACATAGAGGAACTATTGACTTGTTCTTTTCTACAGTAAAAATGTTTATTGATAAATTATTCATATTCTCAAATTTTGGGATATCACGTAAATTTATTGGGAATTCAATACTGCCATATTTTAAAATTTGACTAAAAGAAGGGTATGAAGTAGTCCTATTTGGATTTTTGTGTGGAGGAGCCGGATGTAAAGCAGCCACGATTGAATAAAGGAAACAATATTGATCATTATTTTTTATATTTAACACAGATTTAGAATTTTTTTATTAAATTTGGCATTTCTATGTAACTACTTGAAAAATATCCACTGTTAATTGGAGAATAATTATTTATATTTAATTTTAAATTTAAAATTTCATACAGACTCCAACCACTATCTTTTTCAGCAAACGATTCTAATTTTGATAAAATTTTATTTTGTACATGTTCAATATACCAATCTTTTAAATTTGTAATGTTATCGATTATATGATTTTTTGTACTAAAATATTTAATATCTGTTTCTCCATTTTTAGGCTGAACAAAATTAGCTGAAAATATAACGTTTACTTTTAATAAGGATTTTTTTAATGCAATTTTAATTTTATTAGAAAAAATTCTAAATGCTTTTTGAAAAAAAAAATTCGGTTCTTTTATATTCAAATTAATAATTACACCTGTTCGTATTCTTTTTTTAAAACATGAATCTATATCTTGCCAAATTAAATTTCGGTTTCTTGTTATTGTTCGTTTCATAGTTTTTAAATGTTCATTATAATGTTTTAAAAGACCTAAGTTTGCTTCTAATTTTGAAAAGTTTTGAACGCACTTTGATTTGTTCTTTAGGCATTTTTTACATAAAAAAGCAATTTTGTTTAAAATTTTTATTAATCTGCAATACTCCTCTTTTGTTTTAATTAAAAAAGAAGCTTTTGCAATTTACTTTAAAGCCACATCAAGCATTGAATCGATTTTTTTAGAAGACATATTCCAGCTATAACAATAAAATGTATAAATTACTTTTAAAAGTCAAGCATTGAAACTATTTTTTTTTTGAAAACATATTTTAGCAATAAATATAGCATACAAAATTATTTTAAAAATAAAAAATATATAACTTACTGTAATAAACGCACACTGCTGCTGTTGCTGCTGATGACTTGCTCTAGTTGTTTGTAACTAAGTGAAATAATGATGAATAAGAATTTGCATTGCTCACTTAAAATATTTACATACAATATGCATTCAAAAATTGCACCATTGTGTGTTTTACGTATACATTAGTTACAGTAACAATAGTAAATTATAATAACTGCATAAATATTAGTTTTCACAAAATACATTGTTGCATTATTCTGGTTTATATACAGGGTATCCCACAAAAAATCCTTCGAGCGGTTTCCCAGATATCCATCGATGGTGTTCGTGGTGGGACACCCTGTGTTGTTATAGTTAAAGGTTAAAAATTGCATAAATATTAGTTTTCACAAAATGCATAAAAAATTGTATTGCATTATATATATATAGGGCGTCCCACCGGGAACTGTGTCGATCGATATCTACGAAAGTACACATCCGAAAATGTTGAAAATTTGGCAACATGGCAATGTCCCTGTGGCGAACACAACTAAAATATCTAGAACTCTCCAGCACTTCCGGTTATACCGGAACTCGACACCAACTTCGTTATTTTAAATGGAACACCCAATATATTATTGCATTTACGGATTCTACGTGAAATTTTAAGGTCACTTTATTAAATATTCCCTATACCTAGGAAGTTATAGATTTCGAGATATTAATTTTTAAAGAAAAAATTTGACAAATGTAAGGGTCCACGGAGATGCTAGTAACTCTTTTCAGGAGCATGATGTCAAGCTGATTTTTGGTATTCGTAAAGAACTTAGACGACGTTAACTTATGGTATATCTTTAAATTGAAAAATATTATACCAAGTGTTTCATTTTCGCTGTTACATTTTGGCAAAGTAAAACAACTATAACTTTCTTAGCTTAAATGGAACAGCCTGTATTTTATTGCTCTGTCTTGTACACATTGAAATTCTCTTTCAAGCCATATAAGCATTGTTAGGGTTGCGATCACTACTTTTGGAGATATTTGCAAATTTCTACTATTTTGGCAGTTTTCATCATATCTGAAGTGTTATCAAAATTGCCTTGGACATAAACATGTCAAAAATAACAAAAGTGGCTAGGTTTGTGTCAAATATTGTGTGTGTTGTGTTACTGACCTAAACTAAAGTATAAACTCGTTTTAAACATCTATAATTCTAATTATGCCGGCGCGTTTAAATTACTCAAACGAAGATTATTTTAATTTGTTTATTACTCGTATTTATAGACAATGTGGCAAAGTTTTAACAAGAACTTGCGATACATTTGCTGCTCTATATCCGCAAAAGCGGAAGCCATCACCGATTACTGTGAAACAAATTATTGCAAATTTTAAAAACTTTGGTTCCGTCAAAGCAAAATTTGAAAGAAGAAAGCCTGTTGTTAATGATGAGAACGTAGAAATTGCAGTTTTGGGATACTTTGCTGCGTATCCAACATTATCTATAAGACAAGCTGCCATAGAATCAGGATTGTCAAGAAGTTCTATCCACAGAATTTTGAAAAAAACACAAATTTCATCCATACTCCATTTCCAGAGTCCAGCACTTGAAAGAAACTGATTTTCCAAAACTACTCGTGTTTAGTGAATTTTTGACTTCATATTATGAGAACGAACTATTTTTAAATAACATTATTTGGAGCGATGAGGCAAAATTTACAAAAAATGGCATGTGTAATCGCCATAACTCACACTATTGGAATAATACTAATCCCCATGCCGTCAGAATAAGCAATTTTCAAGAAACTTGGCAATTTAATGTTTACTGTGCAGTAAGAAATGATAGGGTGGTGGCTGTACATTTCTATGAAGAAAATTTAAATGGTAAGCTACAAATAGGTTTTTAATTTTAGAATTTAAATTCACTTTTATTATAGGTGAAGGATATTTAAACATCTTACGCAACTTTATAGAAACGTATATGGATAATTTACCACTTGCCGAACACAGACTCATATTTTATCAACACGACGGCGCACCTCCCCATAATAGTCACCTAGTTAATGATTTACTGCAAGAGGTTTTTCATGATCGCTGGATAGCCAATAATGGACCTTTTATATGGCCACCTCGTTCGCCGGATTTGTCGGTGTTGGATTACTTTATATGGGGTACCATTAAAAATGAAGTTTACAATACTCCTCCAACAACCATAGAGGATTGCATGGAAAGAGTTCGAAATGCATTTAATAAATTAAATGTGAACTCAATTAGAAGGGCTACCCATGAAAATTTGATCTTGAGATGCGAAAAGTGCCACGAAGTTCAAGGGCGTAATTTTGAACACTTGCTAAAATAAATACCTACATTAATATTTTAATATTAACAACAGTCCTAATTTTTTAAATTTTTGCTATCACGAAACTAAAGTTTTTAAAATTTGCAATAATTTGTTTCACAGTATTCGGTGATGGCTTCCGCTTTTGCAGATATCGAGCAGCAAATGTATCGCAAGTTCTTGTTAAAACTTTGTCACATTGTCTATAAATACGAGTAATAAACAAATTAAAATAATCTTCGTTTGTGTAATTTAAACGCGCCGGCATAATTAGAATTATAGATGTTTATAACGAGTTTATACTTTAGTTTAGGTTAGTATCACAACACACAACAATATTTGACACAAGCCAAGCCACTTATGTTATTTTTGACATGTTTATGTCCAAGGCAATTTTGATAACACTTCAGATATGATGAAAACTGCCAAAATAGTAGAAATTTGCAAATATCTTCAAAAGTAGTGATCACAACCCTAACAATGCTTATATGGCTTGAAAGAGAATTTCATTGTGTACAAGACAGAGCAATAAAATACAGGGTGTTCCATTTAAGCTAAGAAAGTTATAGCTGTTTCACTTTACCAAAATGTAACAGCGAAAATGAAACGCTTGGTATAATATTTTTCAATTTAAAGATATACCATAAGTTAGCGTCGTCTGAAGTCTTTACGAATACCAAAAATCAGTTTGATATTACGCTCCTGCAAAAAGTTACTAGCATCTCGGCGGACCCTTACATCTGTCAAATTTTTTCTTTAAAAATTAATATCTCGAAATCTATTACTCCTAGCTATATGGAATATTTAATAAAGTGACCCTAAAATTTCACGTAGAATCCGAAAATGCAATAATATATAGGGTGTTCCATTTAAAATAACGAAGTTGGTGTCGAGTTCCGGTATAACCTGAAGTGGTGGAGAGTTCTAGATATTTTAATTGTGTTGACCCCAGGGACATTACCATGTTGCCAAATTTTCAAAATGTTCGGATTTGTACTTTCCTAGATATCGATCGACACAGTTCCCGGTGGAACACCCTGTATATATATTATATATACCACAACAAAATAATTATTGTTGTATAATTAACAAAATGAATACCGATTTGGTAGAATGTCCTTTCGTAAAATCCCATCTGGTCAAACGTACCCGGATGGGCAATCACATTATAAAGTGCAAAAGGCAATTGAAAGCGAGTAAGTATATTTATGTAATAAATATTATTATTGTTTAGTCAGTTTAATTTTTGTATTAAAAATTAATTGATACTTTTGTTAATTATTTAAGATCTGACTGAAAATTGGAGCTTCTTAAATCAAGCAGAGTCTTTAGAAAGCAGTGCACCAAAAAGTAATTCAGATGAAAATTATATCGCCTTCAATCCCAATGCATCTAAAAGCCCTGACCCTGAACCAATAAGTAAGTTGTAATATCAATTGGTTAGATTAGAATACATATAAAATGTTTTTCTTTTTATTTCAGCTAAAAAATTTGATTCGCCTACCACGTACGTGGAGAAATATGAAGTTGAAAGTGAAAGTATGTTTTACTTCTTATATTGATAAGAAAATTACATTTTCTTCATTATTTTAGATTGGGATAGTGATAATTATGAAACATATAAACCAGATATTGAAAATATGAATGTAATTAGGGACGTGCCATCTTTGATGACAAAATCGCAGAGAAGGGCATGGAGGCAGAAGGAGAGAAGTAGATTGATGGCAATGAATAATAAATAAAAGGATAAATTATGCTGTTTTGTAAATATTAGTAATTACAGCGTTTTCCATTCATTTGCATTTTTGCACTCTGTTCACACTGCGTATACCTTTGTCCTGTATTGTCAATTTGAATAATAAAGGATGGAGGTATTCTCAGTGCCTACTGAGTCCAAAAGTGCTGGTTAATGGAATAAACGCTATTAGTTTTAAAGGTTATTTGCATTTGTGGTGTACTATAAAAGCCAATGGGGAATCAATTTAAATGTATCAGTGTTCAGTCAGTCAGTCAGTCAGTCAGTCAGTTATACCTTCAACAATGGCAGCAATTCCTACAACAATAATTGTAATTATAACAGATAAAATCAATTTTCCACCAAAGATGGCAATGGTGGTTTTTAAACAAATATTTAGGTATGTTAATATATATATTTCTTAATTTTTATAAATTTATATTTTTATTTTTACGTTATAGTTATGGAGTTAAAGACATTTCATTGAGAAAAGAAAAAATTTTCATAAGATTAACCTACTCGCCTAGAACTAACACGTTACATAAAAAATTTGGAAATTTACCAATCAAATACATAAGGACTAAAATCGAAAATGAGGAGGAATTCAAGCTTTTTGAAACAGCGGTAAAATTATTTAACTTCGATTTAGGTGAAGAGGAAACTCAACAACAACAACAACAATTTGAAAGCAGTGCACCATTTATGTTAGAATCACTAACAACATGTGCAAAAGAACAAAAAGAATTTGCTGATTCTGTTGTTGAAAAACAACGAAAAAGAAGAAAACAAGTTCTCAATGTTCGAACAGGTGAATTGATTGATGATAATGATGAAGACGATAATTTTGAATCTCAAAAGGGTCTAGTTGAAATTTTATAATTAAAATTCGCATTTAGTAGCAGAAGGACCACTACCACCATCGCTATGCTTAATGAAAATTGAACGGATAGTGAAAGCAAGAAGTAAGAGGCATCATCAACAGCAGCAGCAACAGCAAGGTACTATAATGTGTCCGCAATGTAAAAAAATGTTTTGTTTTTGTTCATTTTCTTTAAGCATACATAGTGAAGAAAAATATTGTGAATTAAATTTGTTTTGTTATGAAGTCCTTTAAAATCATAGTGTATGATTATTAATAACATTTTTATTAAAACTTATTTTGTTATATTTTCCATTGTCTGTTTTGCAAAATAACACTGACTACTGAATTGAAATAAAAAGTAATTAAATTGTTATATGAGTTTTATTTAATTATTTGTACAATAATTATTTTTATACCAATGTGATAACAAATTTACATTTTCACTTGCACATGAAAAATTATTATTCTTATGACTATTACAATGATAATTATTATTATTATTACAATATTTCAACATTTTTATGTTGGGACAATTAAAATCTTCTAAATTAATTATATAATTACAAATTAAACTACTTAAAGCATTTTTCTTGATCAATCCTTTAACTAATACACTTTCATTTTCTTCTATAATATTTCTTATAAATACACATAAATTTTCATAAGGTATATCATCAGCATTGAAAGAGTGCCAGGTAAGTCCATGCAGATGTTTTGTCGACCAATTGATATACCATTTAAATTTTTCATCTTGTTGGAAATAAAAATTTGGTAAATGAATAAAAGTGTGGATAGTAGATCCATCTTGCAAATTTAGAATTGCTAATTCTCGAATAAAATAATTATTGTCCTCATATTGAAATCCTTGTATGTCCACAATATACATTTCTTTTTTATTAAACTTTAATTCTAACAAAATTATCTTTTGGTCTGTATTTTACGAGACGATCATGAAGAATAAGACAGTAGGCAATAGTTTTCTCAGGTATCTCCTTTTCAGTAGTGATTTCTAGTCTGATATCGACGATGCCACCTTTAACTGCTTCTTGTTCGTCTTGTTGACGACTGCAATCAATTACTATCAGAGGAGCTATTTGAAGGAAATTCTCAGGTGATAAACAGGGTTGACTTTGATATTTATAATAATATGACTGTTGAAACTGTGCATACATTTCATAAAGAATAGCCCATTTATGTTTTTCAAAATCCAAATGTAAATTATCGTAGGGATAAACTTCAGAATTTAAATAAAGTTTAATATCAGTTATATTACAATGATCAAAGTAGCTAGACATTCTTGTAGCATTATTTTTTCTATTTGTTTGAAATCCAACAATTACATATCGAGGTTTTTCTATATGGCTTGTTGTCTGCACTGGCCACATTAATCTCGTTGTTTTATCAGTTATAGTATATTCTTGTAATTCCCAACATCTGAACGGTANCTTTATTACTTTTTTTTTAGTATAATTACAAAATACATAAATTTAGAAGAGGTTGGCGACATTCGGCTAAAGCCGCTCTTCCATGTAACCAACCTAGTCGTGGTACAGTAGTAGACAACGTTTAAGAATTACAAGAGAAAAAACAACAAAAAACAAGAATAAAAGTAATAGTATAACATCTTAATCATATAGGTTCTACTAAGAATTTTGAGTGGTTAACAAAAAATTTTTGACCTGCTTTCGGAAAGATGCGATGTTAATAGCAGATTTGATGCTAGTAGGTATATCATTATAAATATTTGAGGCGTTATAAGTAAAACTTCTCTCAAATTCGGCTGTAGAATGCCTCGGCACACTGTACAACTCCCGATTCCGCGTCTGTAAACCATGAATGTCACTATTTTTCACCAACTTCTCATATAAATAAACAGGTGATTTTGTAGCCCTTATTTTGTAAATTAAACATGATAGGTGGTATACAAATCTCTCGTGAAGTTTAAGCCATCTCGTAACAGGAAAAATTGCAGATATATGATCAAACTTACGTAAATTCAGCGAGTATCGCATGCAGCTATTCTGAATTTTTTGTAGGGTGTTTTTTTCAGTCATTCGTAAAGCAGGCCAATAAACTACATCACAGTATGCTAATTGCGACAGAATTAAAGAATCACAAAGTAATAGTTTAGTTTCAATGTTTAGAAATTCTTTTTGCATATACAGTACTTTAAGTTTACTGAATGAGTTTTGTACCAACTTATTTACGTGACCGGTGAATCGAAGATCAGTATCTATAAAAAGTCCCAAATTTTTCTGTTCTGTGACAGGTTTTAAGGTCTTGTCGCTGACTTTTAACTCGAAATCGTGAAATTGATCTTATAATTCCAATCTATGCTTGCCAAAAATCATAAGCTGTGTTTTAGATGAATTTAGTACAAGCCTATGAGAGTCAGCGACTGCAACAATATTTTCCAGATCAGAGTTAATATGGCGCGCAGCAACAATGTGACCTTCAGGTTTGAATGAGAAGTAAATCTGTGTATCATCGCCATACTGATGCATCTTGCAATAATTTAAAAAAGAATTAAAGTCCGCCGTGTATATCGAAAAAAGAATTGGCCCAAGTATACTTCCCTGGGGGACACCTTGTTTAATTTTTTGAAATGAAGATACCTCTCCACATGAGACAACCCTCTGTCTCCGACTCGTTAAATAATTTTTAAAAAATATATGTACAGAATCACCTACACCAAAAAATTGCAACTTTTTTAATAGAATTGTATGATCCAAGGTATCAAAGGCTTTGCTAAAGTCAAGTAGTATTAAGGAGGTACAGAATTTTTTTCATTGGCACAAAATATATCATCTGTGAGTAAAGCAGTAGTAGTGCTGTGCATTTCTCTGAAACCCGACTGGTGTGAATACAATATACTATGTTGTTTCAAATAATTATTCAGTTGTTCCCGTACAATAGTTTCTAATACTTTAGACATAGTAGGAAGTATACTTATTGGACGATAGTCGGAAAAATTCTCAGGATTGGATTTTTTAGGAATTGGAAGAACATTTGAATCCTTCCAAATCATAGGGAAGGCACCTGTGGCTAAACACCTATTTAAAATGAAAGTAAAATACTCACCAAGATGAGGAAATATATATAAAAGCATTTTTTTATTTATTCCATCCGTGCCTATCGCTTGAGTTTTAATTCTATCTATAATGTTTTCAACTTCTTTCGATGTGACAGTGGAAAAATTACTAAAACTATTAGGTACCGTCTGAAATTCATTATATTTCTGTAAAATAACATTTTCATCATTGACAGAAACACGTTGAGGTATCGCGTTAGTTAATGTGCCAGAGGTGACTGGCAAGGGTACAGTATTCCATAATATGAGCCAAAGAATGAGTACTTTATCTGATTTTTTGAACTTTAACTCATTTTTACTTTTTAATAATATAAAAAATTCCCAGGGTAGAACATTGGATTTAGTAGTTAGTTCAGAAGTTAACAAAAATGAATGTGATGTGTTTAGAGAGATTTTACCATTTGTGAGTGAAGACTTGTACCACCCTGCTTTGGAGATTAGAATAAAATATGATCAAAGTAAACAAAAAAAGCAGGAAAAGTTTAACATGGAAGGTTACTTAAGCCAAGAGTGGCTTAAGATTCCACTGCTACATATATTAACTTAATTTTGAAAACTTCAACTTTTCCCTCTGCATGGAAGCTAGCAGTATGTACTCCGATTCATAAATCAGGTGACAGAGGGGACATGGAAAATTATAGAGGTATTTCAATAATATGTACTCCGGCTAAATTATTCGAACAAATCATATACATTCATTTATATAGGCATGTTGAAAAAAGATTGGTTGATGAGCAACATGGTTTTGTAGCTAAAAAATCTATTAATACTAATTTGTTTGTATTTACTAATTACGGCTATGAGTCATTGGGGAAAAAAAGTCAGCTTGATACTGTGTTTACAGACTTTAGTAAAGCTTTCGATAAAGTCGATCACGGCGTATTATTGCAAAAGTTGAATAAATTCGGATTGTCTACAAAATTAATGTTGTTAGTGAGAAGTTATTTGCAGAATAGGTGTTTCTTGGTTAGGCACAATGGGAATACTTCTGGGAAATATTTTGCTAATTCTGGAGTTCCACAAGGATCAAACTTGGGCCCCTTGTTATTTATATTATTTATCAATGACCTGCCGTCGGTGGTGAATTTTTCACAATGTTTACTGTTTGCTGACGATTTTAAAATCTTCAAAAAAATTGAAACGGATAATGATTGTATGGAGCTTCAGAGGGGCATTGATAGCATTTACAAATGGAGTTGTGAGTACAAATTAAAATTTAATATAAAAAAATGTTCAGTAATAACAATCACCCGAAGGAGAGATCCCATTGTGTATGACTACAGGATGAGTAATGCATATTTAAGGAGGACGAATAGCGTCAAAGATTTAGGGGTTACGTATGATTCATGTTTCTCTTTTTCTGAACAATATTTCAGCATCAGCTAATCGTATGTTAGGGTTTATTATAAGACAAACATCTGCTTTTGTAAACATTAAAACAATTACCACTTTGTATTATGCATTTGTAAGGTCTAAACTTGAGTTTGCGTCCATCATCTGGCACTCACAACCTCAAATATATCTGAACACCATAGAAAAAATACAGAATAAATTTCTTAGATATCTATATTACAAAAAATACCATACAAGACCTAATTATCAATATGTTAGATCAGCACATCTAAGAACTGAATTCAATGTTACATCTTTGAGCATAAGGCGTGAAATAGCTATACTTATGTTTTTATATAAAGTTTTGAATAACCTAATTGATACACAAACTATTTTAGCTCTTGTACCATTTAATGTACCTTCGCGACAAACTAGGTGTTCATTAAAGTTTAGGGTGCCAATAGCATTTACCACCACCCAATCCCCTCTGGTAACCATGCTTCGACTAGCCAATAACGTAGACTCTTTGATTGATTTAGAGTGGAGCTGGCCACTCAATAAATTTAATAGAACTGTTTCTGCACATTTATTGTCCTTAGCTAATTAATACTTTTTAGCAGTCAGTACCTCTTTATGAGTAGTGAGTAGTGTGTTTATGTTTAGNTTAAGGAGGTACATAATTTTTTTTCATTGGCACAAAATATGTCGTCTGTGACTTGGAGTAAAGCAGTAGTAGTGCTGTGCATTTCTCTGAAACCCGACTGGTGTGAATACAATATACTATGTTGTTTCAAATAATTATTCAGTTGTTCCCGTACAATAGTTTCTAATACTTTAGACATAGTAGGAAGTATACTTATTGGACGATAATCGGAAAAATTCTCAGGATTGGATTTTTTAGGAATTGGAAGGACATTTGAATCCTTCCAAATCATAGGGAAGGCACCTGTAGCTAAACACCTATTTAAAATGAAAGTAAAATACTCACCAAGATGAGGAAATATATATAACAGCATTTTTTTATTTATTCCATCCGTGCCTATCGCTTCAGTTTTAATTCTACCTATAATATTTTCAACTTCTTTCGATGTGACTGTGGAAAAATTACTAAAACTATTAGGTACCGTCTGAAATTCATTATATTTCTGTAAAATAACATTTTCATCGTTGACAGAAACAGGTTGAGGTATCGCGTTAGCTAAAAAATCACTAAATAATTGAGGATTGATGTCATCGTCCAAGTTACTCTTATCAGCCTCAGTAATATTTAAATATTGCAGTGTCTTCCAGAAGGTCTTCGGATCATTCTTGAATTTATATTGTAAATACGCTTTCTTTTCCGCTTTAACCGAGCGATTTACAAAATTCCGTAACTCTTTATAACTATTGCAAGACTCAACAGTTTTTAATTTTTTGAACTTATTATATGCCGCATTTTTAAGTCTGATCATCAATTTAAGATTTGGCGTTAGCCAAGGCGCTGGTCGCTTAGTGACTCTCACAGTTCTCATAGGAGCATGTAGATCAAAAACACGCAGTAAATTAGAATTCCAGAACTCTAACATTTCATCTACGGTATTTAAAGAATAGAGCACTTCCCAGTTTATTAGATTCAAATCGTTTCTAAATGCCTCATATACAAAGTCTGAGTAATCTCTATAAGTCACAAATCTAGGTTTCAACTTAATTTTTCTGATTCTCAGGTCACATTTAACTATAGAATGATGAGAAATTGGCTCCATATCAACAACATGTGTGTCAATAACAACACTTACATCTGAGGTTATGAGTAAATCAATTAGGGATACAGAATTTCTTATTTTATGGGTAGGTTGAGTGATAATTTGTTTTAAAGTATATTTTTCCAAAAGATTACTAAGTTTTTTAAAATTTGGATTATTATTATCAAGAAAATTGGCATTAAAGTCACCTCCAAAGAAAACACAATCAAATTGTGGAATGAAATCAATTAAAATATTTTCTAAATGAACTAAACAATTATTAAAATTCGCGGAAGGGGGTCTATACATCGTGCCAAAACAAAATTTCTGTCCACAAAGCTTTACTGAAATCCAGAGGCTCTCTAATAGACTATCTGTTAAAGTAGGACATTCTAATACTTTAAATTTTATGCCTTTTTTACATAAAAGGCCACACCTCCACCCCTGCTACATCGATCCTTACGGACCAGGTTATAATCAGTAATATTAATACCCCTACTAGGAAACGACGATCTAAGCCAGGTCTCAGAAAGCCCCACTATATCTAAAAAGTTTTCTGTAATAAATTCCGAGAACAAGTCAAATCCAGTAAAAATAGAACCTATATTGAAATGAGAAAATTTTAATTTTCTGTTATATGCCATTCAACAATAATTTTGGCGACTCGTTAAAAAACAGCCTGTAATATAGATCAAGAGCTACACAGAAATAAATATATTAATATGTTAAGGAATCAGTAGCAAAAACTCTACATACAATTTATGAAAAAGTGGAACGAAAAAGTAAAAACTGAACTGAACAAAAACTTACTAAGCGTTGTAGTTCTACCTCGTCGATAAATTACAGGTCCTCTTCACAAGTGACTAACCGTCTTTTCCTCTCCTCATCATGCCACACATAGATGTTCCCGTTAGTAAACCACGCCTTCTTACTTCCAAACTTTCTTTTTGCAGCCTGAAGTAATGTATAACGTTGCTTAGATAGATCTTCAAAAATGGAAATACTGCTATTTCCACGCTTATTTTTAGCTTTCAATACCTTAGTACGCTTAGCCTGTCTAAGGAAATTAACAAGTATAGTACGTGGCTCTTTTGAAGCATCACTTATGCGCCCCAAGCGGTAAACATTGTTTATTTCTTCAGAATTGCAACGCACGCCCAAACTCGTGATAAAGAATCTCAATACATTGTCAATAACAGAATCATTTTCCTCCTCCTCCGGGAGTCCGCGAATTCTCAAGTTATTTATTCTGGTGAATTGATCCAAGTGATCAACCTTTTCAGTTAATAAGGCTATATTATTAGTATTAGCATTGACAGAACCGCTAATCTGTGANGCTAATCTTTTATCTAATTTAGTACCTAAAACTGTTATATTAGGAAAAAATTGAAAATTATATAATATTTTACCTGGACCGCAATAGTTGTATGTAGGAATATGTAGTTCGAATGGTAATTTATTTATTGCAGAATTTAAAAGACCTTCTCCCGTTGACATGTAATATTTCATTTTTCTATTACCCTGTTTACATCACTGTCTCCAATCAAAATGATTATAAAACGAGTGTTCATTAACTTTTATATTTATTTGACTAGTGTTATTAATATCTGCAACAGTAGTATAATAGTAAAAAAAATAAACTATGAAAATAAAAAAGCAAAAAATTACTCTACCTATAGACAATCATGATTTAGCAGCGGCATCACAAGAACAAATGAAGATAAAACATAGTATATTGCTACCGAATACTATAAGATGTATAATTTGCGGTCCGTCAAACTGTGGCAAAACAAACGTAATGATCAGCTTACTGGAACATGAAAATGGGTTAAAATTTGAAAACGTCTATCTATATTCTAAGTCAGTCCATCAAGAAAAATATAAATATTTACAAAACTTATTGACTCCTATAAAAGGTATTATGTATTATGCTTTTAACAGTAGTGAAGATATTTTGGAACCTTGTCGAATAAAACCTAATTCAATATTTATATTTGATGATGTGGCTTGCGCTCAACAAAACGTAATTCGGGAGTATTTCAGTATGGGTCGACACAATGACATCGATTGCTTTTACTTACATCAGTCATATGAAAAAATTCCTAAACATTTAATAAGAGACAATGTAAATGTTTTAATAATTTTCAAGCAAGATGATCTAAACTTAAGACATATATATGAAGATCATGTTGGTGCTGATATGACTTTTGAACAATTTAAATATCTGTGTTCCTTGTGTTGGGAAAAACCTTATGGATTTCTAACTATTTTCAAGGATAACAAGATTACTGATGGTTATTACAGAAGAGGTTTTCATGATTTTATATATCTCAAGGATTGATGATGATGATGATGGTAATAAGTAACAGATATATAATAGTTTGAAGCATCAAAACAATCAGTTAACCATCAGACCTGATTAAAAGCTGATTTAAAGCTGTTCGAAAGCTGATTAAAAACTGATTTAAAGCTGATACAAAAATTTGTTGATAAAAAAAATAATGATGAATAAAAAAATAAAAAGGATGCTTACAGCTAAACGAAAAATTATAAAAAATAAATTAGAATTATTAAAAAGTGCTAAAATTGCTCAAAATGATTTATTTTCTCCTATAACAAAATATTTATTAAATATTGAGAAAAGGCTAGATAGTGCTAATATAAACAAAAATAAAAATAAACATTCTTCTTATCCTGCACTACCTGAAGATGAATATGAAGAAAAATCTGTTACTACAGCAGCAGAAGCACCTTTCGATGAAGCAATAACAATACAAACACCGAAACCTAAAGTTAAACAAAAAGATATTCCAATTTCCTCTACAATTGACATAAAAGTTATTTGAAGAATCATTCACAGATTATTTAGAACAGTATGATCCATTGCCTAGGAAATACATACGTGATATGATAGCAGACGGTGATGAGGCCAAAGATTTTGATCATAAATATGGTGTAAGAGATAACCCATCTTTGGAAAAATTTTATATAGGTGATTCACAATTGTTAATACATGGATCGGATATAGTCGTTAAAAATAAAATATATAAAGGTACCCAAGGTTTATACGAGTTACTTTTTAAAAAACATCCTAAAAATTTTACAAAAGTTGATGAACAAATGTATAAAGACATTGTCCTAAAGACAAATGCTCACAGACGTTATTATCATCCAAAAAGACAGGTTGATGGTAGTAAACTCCAGAAGTATAAGGAAGTCATTGCACCTTTAGTAGTTGAAGGTCGTGGAATATAATGAAAATCCTATAAACTATGTGCATTGGGATGATCCAAACGAACTTGTTGAAAGATTACGTTTATTAATTGCTTCACAAGAAGCTGGACATAAAGGACACATCAACGAGATAAATTCGATAATAGAAGAATTACGAGAAGCTAATATTATAAAATAATGGCTCCCATATCCACATCCAACAAATATGTCACTGATATAAAAAGACAAGTCGTTGAAGAAATACACAAACCTGCTAGAATTAACTTCAAAAGACGTAGGGTCATAATAAAATCTCTCAATGATTTATTTCAAGCTGACCTTGCGGACATGCAACAGTTTTCAAAAGACAATAAAGGCTATAAATATATATTAGTTGTAATCAATTGTTTCTCTAAATTTGTATGGGCACTACCTCTCAAAACTAAAACTGGCAATGAAGTTAGTACAGCTATGGAACAAGTATTTAAAAATCAAAAACCTATTAATTTGCAAACGGATATGGGTTCAGAATTTTTTAATAAAGAATTTAAACAAATATTAAAAAAATATGGAGTTCATCATTATACAACTTTTAGTGAAAAAAAGGCTTCTATTATAGAGAGAGTTATTAGAACTTTAAAAAGTATAATGTGGAAAGAATTCAATTTACAAGGTAATTACAAGTGGACGCAACTGCTATCACAGGTAGTGGAAAAATATAATAACACGAAGCATCGCACAATCAAAATGAAACCGGTAGATGTAACAAAAAAGCATGAAAAACGGTTACTTAAAACCGTATACAGTCATATTAAAATGTCGAATATAAAAAATAAATTCAAAATTGGCGACCGCGTTCGGATATCAAAAGTAAGGGGTGTTTTCGACAAGAAGTATATGCCTAATTGGTCAACAGAGATTTTCACAATAAAAGCGGTACAGTATACAAATCCAACTACATATCTACTTCGAGATGATTCTAATAATGATATTCAGGGAGGATTCTACCAAGAACAATTACAAAAAGTGAAATATCCAGATGTGTATCTGGTGGAAAAAATTTTAAAGCGTAAAAAACATATGGTCTACGTCAAATGGTTAGGTTTCAATAATACACACAATAGTTGGATTTCTGATGATAATATAGCATGAACTATTTTTATTGTATTTTTGATTGTTATTTACAAATTTATAAAATAAAACACTGTATAAAAATACTTTAAATAAATATTTATTTTATATTCTTGTATTATTTTCTAATATTACATCTCCAATAACATTATTCCGATATGGTAAATGCAACATTTGAATATAATATTCACCCTCATTAATAATAATAGTATTTTTTGATAAGTTAAATATAACAACAAATATTTCATTATTATAATCTTCATCAACTACACCTCCTACACAAGTAATTCCTTTCCCGGCATGTCCACTTCTCTCCTTCAATAAAATAAACCACCCAGGATGTGGTTTGACTTTAATATTTGTTGAAATAATGACTTTCTCTCCCGGCTGAATTCGTACAGTCTCCAAAGCTGCAATGTCCAGACCTGCAGCCCCCACCGTTTTCTTACGAGGTCTAATATATGGTCTATTAATATCATATCTCTCCACAGTATAGGACACTTGGAAATATTGTTCTTCCTTAAGATTTGGATCTAATGCATACAAATACAATTAGCGCCATTTTAAACCTTAAATAATAACTTACCAGTTATTTCCAACACAGTATTATCAAATTCGATATCCATTGAAAGCACTTTTATTTTAACTATACTCTTCCAATTACTGGCAGTATATATAGTCGTTCATATGACCGTGTGCAAAATCGACAATAACACGTTTAGAAACAAAGTTCAAATTGTAATATCTTGAATTATGGAACAGAAAAAGGAAAAAAAAGTTACATTTAATGACAATCCTAAAATAAAGTATATGTTTGTCTGGAATTATGCTTACAAGTCTTGTAGAAAAAAATACTGGGAGTTTTTCACCATCGACCAAATGCACTTTAAAAATAAAATATCTCAAAAATATGCACATGTAATTAATCCAATTTTAGATGACAATCACAGAAATAAAGTGTATATAGAAAGATTTGAACAATGTAAAATTTAATTCATTTTAATAAAAAATAATGTGATTTTTAAGGATAAATAAAAATTTGTATAATTATTATTTTTGTTTTATTTGTATAAAATATACAGGTATATTATAAAAATAATTATAAACATGTAATATAATTAAACATACACAAAACATTGTACATCTTGATTTCCAAATTCGACAAAATTTTGTCTAAAATTATACAAATCAAATTCCAAATCATGAAAAATTAGTTTCCCATTACTTTTAGCAGTTAAATTTTCCAATCCATATCTTCCACAATACATTATGGTATTTATTTTGTGTGGTGTCACAGGATAATAATTCATATCTTGCCCAATTACATAACCAACAGTTTTATTATGTCTATTTCCAATATAAGTACCAATGGGAAGATCTTTTTCACTATAAAAAGCTGGATATTCTCTTAATACAACCATCTTCTCTAGTTGAATTTCATACAAAAGAAACCGCCCATTTTCAATTGGAAGGGTCTCATTCTGTACTTTAATTATATCTTGCTTTTTCTTATCATAAAAGCAATTAACAATACAAAACAATGTGGTGAGAAGTAAAAATACTTTTAATTGTTTCATTATTGTAGCTGCTGCTGTTTATTCAACAAACTTTAATTAATATCTAAACTAATATTATACGTGCAGCTATATTTATACTAATTTTTTAAATTGATCAAGTTCATTTTTTTATTGTTACATAATTTGTTTAAACATATCCAACTTTATTACAAATATTATAGTTTGTCAAGTTAGGTAAGACGTATAAGCAACAGTTACGCATTACTTTCATAAAATATATCATTACTTTCATAAAATATAGCAAACGTTCGAATCCTACCTAACTTGACAAACTTTTTTTTAATCTTTACACGTGTTGTTTCTTAATAAACTTTACAATTTGTTTTGTAACCCTGAGGTTACGATAATAATGCAAAACAAAATTATGTGCATAATTTACAAAATCAATAGACGTTCTAACATGTTTTTGTGACCCTGAGGTTACGATACTAATACAAAACAGCATAATGTAATTTTAATGCATAATTTACCCCAACTATCAAGAAAAATCCAAACTTATAAATTTCTACTCTGCACCTCTAATTACGCGTGCAAAAATTCAAAAATTTCAAACTAAACCTTCCGCTCATTATTCACTACTTCTTTAGCTGCATAATTACATACACACTGCGACATCTATTAAATGCTGGCGGTAAAATTCAGAACTAAACCCTCCGGTCATTGTCGACACCGCTTCTTCTTCTGTGCGTAATTAATGCACCACAGCGACATCTATTAAATGCTGGCGGCAAAATTCAGAACTAACCCTCTGGTCATTGTCGACACCACTTCTTCAGATAACTCTTCGGCGACCTTCCACGGACCCCACCTATCTTTGGTCACTTCGGATGGACATGCCATCGAAGTGTCACAAAACCCCGCCAGCTATACTACTTGTGTGGGGTCCTTTATAGGTTTATTTTCATATTTGGCACCGACATGTTTAAATAAGGTACTGAATTTTCTTGATTTGACACCGGGACTTTATAAAAAAACTGAAACAATTACTTTTAGATAATCAACTGTATTGAATTGTACTAAATTATATAGGGGATAAATGTTATATTTCAATATTTATTCAACTGTCTGATGTTTGATGTTTGTTTGTTTNGCAGCTATATTTATACTAATTTTTTAAATTGATCAAAGTTCATTTTTTTATTATGTTGCATAATTTGTTTAAACATATCCAACTTTATTACAAATATTATAGTTTGTCAAGTTAGGTAAGACGTATAAGCAACAGTTACGCATTACTTTCATAAAATATAGCAAACGTTCGAATCCTACCTAACTTGACAAACTTTTTTTAATCTTTACACATATTGTTTCTTAATAAACGTTACAATTTGTTTTGTAACCCTGAGGTTACTTTAATAATGCAAAACAGCATTATGTTCATAATTTACAAAACCAATAGACGTTCCAACATGTTTTGGTGACCCTGAGGTTACGATAATAATGCAAAACAGCATAATGTAATTTTTAATGCATAATTTACCCCAACTATCAAGAAAAATCCAAACTTATAAATTTCTACTTTGCACCTCTAATTATGCGTGCAAAAATTGAAAAATTTCAAACTAAACCCTCCGGTCATTATTCACTACTTCTTTAGCTGCATAATTACATACACACTGCGACATCTATTAAAACCAGATGGTAAAATTTCAAACTAAACCCTCCGGTCATTTTCGACACCGCTTCTTCTGTGCGTAATTAATGCATCACAGCGACATCTATTAAATGCTGGCGGCAAAATTCAGAACTAACACCCTGGTCATTGTCGACACTGCTTCTTCTTCTGTGCGTAATTAATGCACCACAGCGACATCTATTAAATGCTGGCGGCAAAATTCAGAACTAACCCTCTGGTCATTGTCGACACCACTTCTTCAGATAACTCTTCGGCGACCTTCCACGGACCCCCCTATCTTTGGTCTCTTCGGATGGACATGCCATCGAAGTGTCACAAAACCCCGCCAGCTATACTACTTACG
>NW_019419051.1:113442-125395 GCF_000390285.2 Anoplophora glabripennis | reverse complement strand
AAAATATCAGGTTACTGTTTATGCCAGCGTGGTAGTATTAAAGGAAATTGTCGTATTCCAAGCTGCGAGCGTCCTCCAGGATTTTTCAACACCCTGTACAATGCCAGACGATGTCCAGTACTAGCCAACACACATGTGAACCCAGATTCTGAAAGGAGGCAAATAGACAAATTCGCCTACCTTTCGAATCCAATCAGAAAAGCCACCACGGTTGGGAATCCAGTCGCCGTCTTACTACCCAGCAACTGGAAATTCCACCACGGCATAATCTTCGTCATTGAACCCGATGCTGACGAAACACTCCAATGCCAACTCCACATCACAGCGCGGACGTTGGTCTCTGAAATTAGACCGATCGCTCCAGAGACGGCTCCGTGGAAACCTATGAGACGGCTACAAAGCTATGCCTGGATGGTGGAAAAGAGTTTAAATATTGGCTACGTAATAAAAGATCGAAAGAACTTATGCAATATTTTCTATCAGAAAGCGCTCGGGGAGAAAAGTATCCGAGCTCATACTATATACATGGAAATCAATATGACATTATTTCTGGAACGTATTTACATCCTACAATGCTTGGAGAAGTTATTCAATGGATATGGTTGTCAAGAACAGAAGAGAATGGAGGATACGTTTACATAGCAACAACCATGAAGTATGGAGCTAGAAATGTATACAAAGTGGGCTACACTAAAGATCCTGAGAAGAGACTTAAAGAGTTCAACAATTATAGAGCCAACTTTGACTTGTTCTTTTACGTAGACCTAACCAGAGTTTCCAGTGCAAAGGAGTCAGAGACAGCAGTTCATCAGACTCTTGAAAGTTATCGTGTGGAGAAGGAATTAAATTGAATTTGCTCAAGGATATTTTTAGACTTTTAAAATATGCCTAAGGTTACATCTCACCGACACTCAAATACAGCGTAGATAAAAATAAATTTATTTTATTTATTTATTTAATATGCAGAGTTTCTAATAATAAATCATGACTGTATATATTCAAAATAAAACCATTTAAACCTTTCTGAAATCATCTATTTAATTTATACAGAACAACCTTTCTCGTCCTCGCTGTTAATAGTTACTTCTTTTCAAAATAAGAGCTGGGAATATGTTTAGATTTGGCCATATCTGTAAAAAAAATCTTTAGTCGCACATGGAATACATTTTGTATTCAGTAGTTCCGTTTCACCACCACATTTGTATTTAATCGGAACAGGCATATTGCACTACAGCACTGGCCGGTATTACCTTTGAAATAAATGAAATACAGTACAGTGATAAGAATTTATCACTTCCCCCTCCAAAATATTTACCTGCTGATTGTGTATTAGAGCCATCTTGGCTTATATTTAATATAAAATAATTTAAAGGAATTGTTTTCTTGAAGGTTTTTTCATTATTTAAATAGTAACCAACTTGTAGGTCATGAATAATGATATCAGGTTACAGTTTACGGTAAAAAACAGGTCTGAACCAGTAGTTCTTCATGTGTATTGAATTTGTTATATTGTTAGACATTTTTCTGAATGACTGGTAATAGCGGTGTAGAAAGAACTGCAATTATTCTTCAGTATATCATAGTCAAGTGTAGCAGTACGTACTTTTAAAGAGAGCGTAATGTCTGGTAGGAAGCCAATCGAAGTAGTAATGCCAAATTCCGTTCCTGAGGATGAATGCTGCGGACCGTCTGAAAAGGTTTGCCGAATATGTCGAAGGCGAGAACGAAACGTTATTTTTCCACATTGCACCCATGCGGAAGTCTGCTGGATTTGCGGAATGCATATAAAATTTTGTACTTTATGTTATAAAGAACTTGATGTTACTATGAGAATTTAACTCTGTATTATAACAATAGACTATAAAAGTAAATTAATAAATATATATTTCTTGTTTCACTTTTCCTCACGACCCCTGAGCTAAAGAGGCTCATGCTAGGTTTACTAGCAAGCCTGCATATTAGGTTAGAATTTTTGCTAACACTGCAATTATAAAGGAAATAAAATATCAGTTTACAGTTTATGTCAGCGTAACAGTTTTAAAGGAAATAGAATATCAAGTTGCAATTTTTACTAACACTGCAATTGTAAAGGAAATAATATATCAGGTTACAGTTTATGCCAAAAAACAGGTCTGAACCAGTAGAAAACAAGTCTGAACCTGTAGAAAACAGGTTTTAAATTGAGGTGAGCTTGACCCCAGACGGCCAGAGGTCTATGATCTTGACATGACCTTGACCCCAGACGACCAGAGATCGATGACCTTGACATGGCCTTGAAATGACCTCGACCCCAGACGACTAGAGGTCGATGACCTTGGCACGACCTTGAAGTGATCTTGACCCCACGTGACCAGCGGTCGATGACATTGACGTGACCTTGACCCCGGGTGGCCTTGACGTGACCTTGAAGAGACCTTGATTCCAGACGACCAGAGGTCGATGACCTTGCCGTGACCTTGAGCCCCAGGCGACCTTGACATGGCCTTGGTCTCGAATGATGCAATACCGGATAAGAATGACGCAATGCTTTTCGGAGGTTATTGACCTCAAATGATGTAATACTGGATAAGAATGACGCAATGCTGTTAAAGGAAATAATATATCAGATTACAGATTATGCTAGCGTGGCAGTATTAAAGGAAATAGACTATCAAGTTGCAATTTTTGTTAACACTGCAATTATAAAGGAAATAAAATATCGATTTACAATGATAAGAAACATAATAGCTGGATCGAGAACACCAACGTTATTTAGACTGAGTTATTTCATCGAACGAGCAGGTTGTATGTAAAATCAGTGAAGTTTCCACTAGTTTAAGTGATGAAGAAAATTACGATTATAGTAAGCCTCTCGATGATATTCTGTCTAAATATGAAGAAGCCGCACGGTGGGAGCAGATATACTTGCTAAGTAATGTTTTTCCACTAATATCAAATGTCAACATTCAAATACAGTGTGGATTAAGTCCAGCTAGATCCTTCAGTCCTGCAATAATTATAAGGAATGGAAATGGCAATAAATTATCATTTTCTACCTACGAATGGCAAACTCTCTTGGAGCTACTGGAACGTTTGAAAACAGATTTCTTCCAAACACCCCTGCAAGGTTGGCCTGATGAGAATGAACCTGTGACTCATCATTGTGGAGATTACACGACAGTTACCCAAGTAGTCTATGAAAATATGAAAATGGTGCAAATCATTTGCATCGATCTTTTACTTCAAGATGTTGAAGAACTGTTAAAATTCGATACTTGTGTGCTGTCGCATAGAATAACTGCGAGATTCGCTGGAATTTTGTATGCACTATTATAATGTATTAGATATTGTAAATGATTGGATAAAGTCTAAAAAAAATTCTCTAAATATAAATGAAATTATAAGTTCGTTTTGTGATGCATCTAATGATAGTATATTAAGTAATGCTCTACGTGAATATCTTTACTTTTATTAACCTAATGTACTGTCCGATATAAGTAATAAATTAAAATGTTAAGTAACATGTCTTTTATTTTTGATAACCTTGGTAACTTCCTGCATTCCAATAAGCTAATAACAACTGACACTAGTCATATCAGGTTACAGTTTATGTTAAAAAACAGGTCTGAGGCAGGAAAAAAACAGGTCTTAAAACAGTAGAAAACAGGTTAGAACATGTAGAAAACAAGTCTGAACCAGTAGAAAATAGATCTGAACCAGTAGAAAACAGGTCAGAACCTGTAGAAAACAGGTCTGAACCTTGACCTCGAATGATGCAATACCGGATAAGAATGACGCAATGCTGTTTGGAGGTCATTGGCCTCGAATGATGCAATACCAGATAAGAATGACGCAATGCTGTTAAAGGAAATAATATATCAGGTTAAAGTTTATGCTAGCGTGGCAGTATTAAAGGAAGTAATATATCAGGTTAAAGTTTATGCTAGCGTGGCAGTATTAAAGGAAATAATATATCAGATTACAGTTTTTGCTAAAAAAACAGGTCTGAACCAGTAGAAAACAGGTCTGAACCTGTAGAAACTTGACCTCGAATGATGCAATACCGATAAGAATGACGCAATGCTGTTTGGAGGTCATTCATCTCCCCTTATCGTGATTGAATTTTAAATTTACCACCAACTGGCCATGTGACGTCACTTCCATGCCGCCATGACACTTCTTGTATGACGACACTTCCATGCCGCCATGACACTTTTTACATGCCAACACCCACACATCTCTTGCACAACAATAATGCCCACAAGAAGCCGCTGAAGGAGCGATGGACACTGGCCATCGAGTTCGTGACGTCATTTATTGTGGCGCAGAAAATGTGGCGCAGAACCGGCCTATTATATCTACTCACATCGTACATACTTGGAGATATCGTGGAACATACTTGGCCAGTAGTACTTCTGTGACATACGAGCGATGGTTTTAGCAATTCCCATGTGTCCAGCGGACGGAGCATCATGGTTCTCTAGCAAAACCGCTAAGCGGAGCGTCGTGGGGCGCTTAGCTTCCAAGTCGCTTGAATCCCAGAAGTGGCGGAACAGGCGGTTATTGCGTATGCCTCTCGACTTCCGACTTCTTTCTACTGTATCAAGAACAGTTTGGCGGCTCATACAGGACGCATAGTTCTCCGGTACCTGGTGCAGAAGAAGTTCCTTCTATCGGTTGACGGGACCAAGCATCGGCTACTCGGTTCAGGGTTCCCTTGCGGTACTTAATCTCGAAGTCGTATTGCTGCTCCCTCTGGCTAGACGGCCTGCAGGACTTTTGATGGAATGCAGCCATCGCAGAGATTGATGGTCGGTAAGGACGGTGAAGTGATAGCCTTCAAGATACGGTCTCATTTTCTCTATGCCCCACACTATAGCCAAACACTCCCGTTCAGTGACGGAGTAATTCTTTTCAGCAGGCGACAGTGTGCAACTAGCATACGCTATCACTCGATCGTATCCGTTGATATTCTGGGTCAGAGCTGCTCCCAGTCCATGGTCGGAGGCATCGGTCTGGAGGGTAAACGGTTTCTCGAAGTCCGGACAGGTTAAAATCGGAGCTTCGGTCAGGCAGGTCTTCAAGTGGTTGAAGGCTTCTTCTTGGTCACTGGTCCACTTGAAACGGTGATTTTTCCGGAGTAGTCGGGTTAAAGGAGTCACAATCTGGGAAAAAACGGTACAAAGCGTCGGTACCAGGAAGCCATTCCTAGGAAGCGGCGGAAGTCTCGCATGTTTCGAGGGGTAGGAAACTTCTTGATCGAGTCCACCATTTCAGGATCTGTCTGAATCCCTTCAACGGTGACGACATGTACTAGGTATTTGAGTGACTTCCTGCAGAACTGGCATTTGTCGGGGTTTAGTTGCAGGTTAGCCATTCGTAGTCGGCAGAATACTTCTCGTAAGTTGTCCAGGTGTTCTTCAAATGTCTCCCCTAACACGATGATATCATCCAGGTAGTCAAACGCATAGGGTTCCATTTCTGGTCCAATCATCCTATCTAGGAGTCGTTGGAATGTAGCAGGAGCCGAGTGAAGTCCAAAAGGCATGACTTGAAACTGGAACAGGCCTCTGCCGGGGACGGTGAAAGCAGTGATGGGTTTGCTCTCGGCAGTAAGTGGTATCTACCAGTATCCCTGCTTGAGGTCTAAACTGGAGATATATCTGGCCTTGCGGAGCTTGTCCAGTATCTCGTTGATGTACGGCAATGGGTAGGCATATTTCTCGGTAACCTCGTTGACCTTTCGGAAGTCGATGCAGAGTCGAGGTTTTCCATCCTTTTTGCGGATGATGACGACGGGTGAACTCCACGGGCTGTCGGACGGCGCTATTATCCCGTTGTGCAGCATTTCATCAACCTCCTTGTTGATAATGTCCTGCATCTTCGGGTTTTGCGGGCGGTACCTTTGTTTGATCGGTTCGGACTGTGAAAGGCGGATCTGGTGTTGTATCAAGCCGGTAGTACCACGTAAATCCTTGAAGCTAGGTAACTCGGTCTCCAAGAAGGATTTTAGCCTTTCTTCCTCTGTTGATGTTGGGGTTGACGATAGAACCTCCAAGGGATCTACATAGGGGCTTGGTGTTGACGAGATGACGGTGTTATCCAGGCTAACGGTGGCAGCGGACGGATTTATCAGGAAGTTCAGCTTGGGCAGAATGTCCATTCCTAGCACAACATCGGAGGATAAATTTGTGAGATACCATAGCCTCTCATCAAATTCTTTACTCCCTATCCGGAATTTAATCTGGTAAACCTCGGTTACTGTCACCAAGTTACCATTGGCTAGCTGGACGGCTGGTGCGGTAGTGGTCTCATAATGTAGGCCCAGTTGACAGATTTGGTCTCCTACATATGAGCGTGCAGCTCCGGTGTCTATCAGGGCCAGGAATGTCTCTCCCTGAATCCGGATTGGTACGTGCGGTCGATGGTCCGGGTGGCTGGCGGATATGGTTTGCGAGGCAAGACTAGGATGGAACGGTACAGGCCTCGTAACGGTACGGTTTCGGTCAAGTTTTCTGACTGGGAACACGGGCAGTCCCTAGTCATGATTCTAGATTGTCCGCATCTGGAGCAGAAAGGCGAGGCGGTGCTCGACACTGACTTCGAAAGTGTCCACTCTTCCTACAACGCCAGCAGATAGCGTTCCGGTCAAAAGGGACGTTGGCGGCGGAAGTCGACGGTTGTTCTTCTGGTGCATGGACGCCTCTCCTGTTCTGCGGTCTAATCGGGATTGTCTCAATCGGTCTTTGTTCTGGTCGGGTGGTTCTTGGCGGATCAGATCTCACTGACGGAGTTGTCTGGGAGATACTGGTGCCTGGTTGCGGACGGAGTTAGGCGGAGATAGCGCGGCTGGTTTGACAGGTAGGTTAGCCGCGATCTCTCTCTGGAGACCTTCATATTCCTCTACCTGGCAAATCAGGTCACGAGGACTCTGGCGGATGTATTGCCGGTACTCAGGAAGCAAATTTCCATACAGGCGTTGCAGGGCTCGGTCGGACGAGAATCCTCCATGTCAGCGTAGCAGAATCTGTAAGGAGGCTAGATAATCTCGGCCGGACTCCCCTACTTTCTGGCGGCGCTGGAATATTTGCTCTTCCAGGAACGATTCATAATTAGCGAGCAGGTAGAATTGTTTGAAGTCGCCAATAAAACAGTTCCATAAGTAGCGGTTGTTCCGGTACCAGGCTAGAGCGTTGCCTTGAAAGATTTCATACAGGGCGGATAAGACGGCCGACGTTGGTATGTCGCTGTGTTACTGGAATTCACAGAGCTTCTCCAAGAACTCCACGGGATCGGTCCTTCCATTGAAGTGCAGGTTCCACTTCCTCACTCTCTCGCATACTGTACTGATGCTGAGCGGGACAGAAGGGTTGCTGACAAGCGGTCCACTTGCTGGGGTCGGCACCACAACCGGTGCTGGTGGCGGAGGCGGTACAATGAAAGCGGGGGTGGTGTGCCTTGGTTGCGGTGATGCACATTCGTCCTTAATGAACCTTACCAGTCGTCTCTTCTTTTCTTCTACGGTCCCAGAGACGTCTAGGCAAAATTTCTCCAGTTCCATGTCCAGTTGCTCCTTTCTTAGCTTATATATCCAGCTCAGTCGGAAATCTTCCAAGTCGGAGCTTCCGGCTTCTACGGTTGCTTCAGAGTCGGTCAGGATTCGGGTTTCTTCGTTGGACATCATATTTCCTCCTGGTCTTGGTGCGGTGATGGCTGCGGAACTCTCCAGTTGGCACGTCCGTTTGGTCTGCGGTCTCAGAACCAACTCTCAGGGCGGTGATAGCTGCGAAGCTCTTCCAGTTGACACGTCTGCTTGGCTTGCGGTCACAAAACCAACTCCCTGGGTGCTATCTCCTCAACGCTTGAGTAGTTCAGGCTGAAACTATTAGCGTTGGATTCTGCGCCTTCGATTTACTGCTCAAGGAGGGGTCAGGTACGGGTTGACACCGGATTTTTCGAAATTCCGGGAAAAATCCGGGGTAACGGGTTCGGTCTCTAATATATGGTCGGCCTGAATGCCAGGGATTGCCGAAGGCTGGTTTCAATAAATTTCGCTCAGATTTGTGAGTTTGGTAAACGGTTTTCCAGAACGGTTCGTCGGATCGGAATGAAACCAATGGCAATCGATTCTACGTCGCCAAGTTACTATTCCACGAGGGGTCACACGCCTGCTAAAAATTTCGACCGGAGTCGCAAAGAGCTCTGGGCAAAATCCGGTAGGGCGGTAAAAAACGGTCTGAACGGTACCTTGGGATCCAAACAGCTTGCCACTTCGGGTTTTTCTTGGTTTCGACTGCCCACTTCGCTACGGCAGACCTATCTTCGAAACGGCTGATCGTATTCAACTCCAAATGTCACCACTCGATTCCTGGAGTCGAATTACCATGAAAACGATACCCCACACGGATATGTTCTGATCAGGTTCCTTCGGGCACTTTCGGAAAAGTTCGGGCGGAGTTCGGACTTTCTGGTCGAAAATGCAGCCTTCTCGTGTCTTAAAACTCTTGATCCTTGGGTTCGGTTTTCAATTTCTTCGGGCGTTGTCCAGATGGCGTATGACGTCTTCGGCCGGGTTCGGAACGGTTTGGAACGGTTCGGAAACGGTCGGAATCTCCAAATCTTCACTAACTCTCTCTTTTAGGTCCCTGCTCGGGCGCCAAATTTGTGACGTCGTTGTTCGTTTCCTTCGTCGTTCGTCACTATGACGCCTGAGCGGCGGCGGTTACCTCGGGCGCCAGTTGTGTTTTAAGTGCAGAAACACCACTGTACGGGCGGCTGCAGTGAAGACACGGTATGTTCAGAGGGTCTAGAGAGAGTTAGACTTTACACACACAGGTATAAAAGGCCACAAATTGGGAAATATTTATATTTATTTATAGTCCAAATTTACTTATTTATACTATGCTACTCTAAATCTATAGCTAAACGGTGACAAACGGCTACGGTTATATACAGGGGTGACTATGGAAAACGGTAAAATAACGGTGCGGTGTTAAGCGGTGACCTGACGAAAGCAAAGCACACATAATTAGCGGTACAAGCAAAACAAGCGTGAAGGTGACGGTAAGCGGCGTGCAGATACCAGGGGGCGGGGTGAGGAAGCAACAAAGCAAAATGTTTGCTTTTGTTCATAAAAAGTAATTTTTCTTGAAAACGGTTGACTTTAGAGCAATGAACCAAGAGAACTCTTATTGTGTAAAATTCATTGGCGCTTTAGAATTTGCTGTCAAAAGTCAATTTTTCCAGTGGCGTAAAATTTAGGGGGGGAAAAACCCTTACGATACCTTAAAATCTCCACCACTGGCACGTCCAATGAATTCGAGAAGGGTGCGAAAAAGTAGCTATTAATAGTGGTAATGTGTGTACAAAAGCTCAGTACTGTAGTTCAAACGATTCCTAAGATATTGGCGAAAAACTAAAAAAAAATTAAAGTTTTGGCACCGTGTATCTCGATGTTTCTTTTTTCAAGAGGAATTTACAGTTTTCCGTTGCGACACTTATTTAGGAACACCCTGTATATACTATGGGCTTGGCTACTATCTCTACGAAATAAAAGAGATACAAGTAAAGAATAACAAGTTTCTTCGGCATTAGTGGGCGGCTGGCAGACTGAAACAGACAAACATGATTAGCGCCGACCTGCGTTTCAACTCATAGAGCGAATAGGAGGGAGGAGCAACACTCTATGAACTGAACGCGCAGCGGGGTCAAGTACACCGAATAATTGCAACAGTGCACCCAACCACGGAGTCGGACGGACGGATCTGGATAAGAACAGTATGGTTAGTAACAACCTGCGTTTCGACTCATAGAGCGGATAGAAGGAGGAAGCAACACCCTATGACCCGAACGCGCAGTGGGGTCAAGTACACCGGATAATTGCAACAGTGCACCCAACCACGGAGTCAGACGGACGGATCTGGAAAAGAACAGTATAATTAATGACGACCTGCGTTTCGACTCATAGAGCGGATAGGAGGGGGGGAGCAACACTCTATGACCCGAACGCGCAGCGGGGCTAAGTACACCGGATAATTGCAACAGTGCACCCAACCCCGGAGTCAGACGGACGGATCTGAAAAAGAACAGATATGGTTAGGGCTGACCTGCGTTTCAACTCATAGAGCGGTTAGGAGGGGGAAGCAACACCCTATGACCTGAACACGCAGCGGGGTCAAGTACAGCGGATAATTGCAACAGTCGTACGGACGGATATCTGGAAAGACAAAGTATGATTAGTACAAACAGACAGTAGCCAAGTCTTTATCTATTTTCCCTAAACCTTTAACTTACTTCCTTCCCTCGACACGTCTGCACTGTAGGAGCGGTAGAACGGAACTAATTCTGCAATGCAATTACCTCGCCAGGTCTCTTGTCACCTCAAGAGACTTGCGCATTGAATATGCGCGGAACCTTACTTCGGAGATGGTCGGATTGGACGGCTTCTTGTGATGACAGGAGATGGACCCAACTGCTCGCTGCTCCGCCTGGATGTCGACCGCCTCTTCAAGAGCGGCGTGTTGGAAATGTTCCTGAAGTGGTTCCTGGCGGCTGCGCGGTTCTGCGGTTCTGCAAGGGCGGCTGGTGAGGAACTGAATTTCCAAACTCAGTTTATTTCCTAGATTCCTTGTCTGGGCTTGGCGGCTGCGCAATTCTTCTAGGCTGGACTTGTAAAAGTTTTACTTACTTCCTGCGGTGACGTCTCGGCTTGCTGGAGTTGTTACCAGGCTGGACTGGTCGCTACGGCGACTCGTTGTGGATTGAATCTCGGACGGCGGCTTAAATCTAAGCCCTGGTGCTGCTTCGGCAGTGGATGCGTAGTTCTCCTAAGAGGGACTTGTAAAATTCTTACTTATGCGGTGGTGACGTATCGCTGGCTGGACAGCAGGCTGGGCTCAGCACGACTGGTCCCTACGCTGGCTGGCGCCGTACGCGGTGTGAATTAGCAGGTCATCGGCTTGGCGCTACGCGGTGACGGGTTAAATTCAGGCGGCTTTTGAAATGCCAATAATCAATGCCGATGCGGTAAACTATATTTATTAATGGAATAAAATAAAAAGAACACAAATGTGGGGTGTTGGAAAATCACTTCGTTACAAAGCAATAAAGTTTGTTTGCTCCAATATCTGTTCTCGGGAAAAACAGTAACGATTCTATAACCCACCGTTTATTTACGATATTGTTTTTGCTTTTGCAGGTATAAATGCTTTTTGCATTTTACTGCGCAGGTTGGTATATCCAAATCGCTTAGTGGATTTGGAACCGTTCTTCGGATATTCGTATGGTGCCCTTTCAAGTATTATTAATACCGTCACCTAAATAGTAATAGAAAATAAGGGACATCTGTTGCATAATTTGCCCAACAATCCTTGGTTGAATGAAGCAAAACTCACATGTAAGTTCTTTTAGTTTCTTTTTTAATAGTAATGGTACAAAGTTTTTTTTCTATGTGCATTGCGCCTATCACAAGCTAGTTATAAAAGGTGCTTTATAACGTTATTCACATTTTCTGCTTTAGCACAGTAATGTTAACTAACAATACAAGTAGGCAAGGCAAGTGGTTCATATGATTTCTGTGTCAGTCTATCCATGCCAAAGGAACCCCCATGAATAATTGTTGGGGTTTTATAGATGATACTATTAGACCAATATGTAGACCAAGCATAAATCAAAGACTCTCTCTGGACATAAAAGAACTCACTGCGTGAAATACTAGTCAGTTATTTGTCCAGTTGGTCCTGAGCTTACCCTGGTTCGCGGCACGATGCTGGGATGCTGGACGCACGCACGCACACACGCACACGCGCACACACGCACCCACACGCACCCACGCACCCACACGCACCCACACGCACCCACACACGCACACTCACACGCGCACACACACACAGACACACAGACACACAGGCAAACAGACACACATACACACACACACACACACACACACACACACACACCCACACACACCCACACA
>NW_019419051.1:82156-113206 GCF_000390285.2 Anoplophora glabripennis | reverse complement strand
GTACTGTCTTTTTATGAATTCCGATGTTCAATTGTTTTCTTTGATATGCTAAAATTAAACTTAGATATCGTCCCTACAACTTTAGTCGCTAGAGCATTGTAAAAATATAAAAAACCACCCTGTACAAAGGTTTGTACAATCACAATTTTGGAAAAATGTTAATACAGAAAAGTCTTAATACAAAGTGTAATACTTCATGGGAAAGGAAATTGTAGAATTCAAAATTTAAGAAAAATATACAGTGTCATTTTAAAAAAAAATTAAGGTCGTTTCCGGGTAAGCTGCAAGTGAAACAATTTTAATATTAGGTTCATTTTAAAGAGATTTAGGTGTATATCAGATGCTCAAAATTTCAAATTTATATTTTGTTAAATAACGGAGATATTCCATTGGAACAATACAACTGAGACACCTGTATAATATCTTCTAACATTTATATCTCTTATGGTTTCCATATTGTATTTTTTCAAGACAGAAGTTACTGGATTAAAGAAAATTTAATCAGAAATATTTGCATTTTTTTATTTGCCCTAGAAACTTAAATCGAGCTATTACAAATTACTAATAAAGAGCACAACAACAAAAACTAAACTATGTTCATGAACTCCATTTAAATTTTGGGGACTTGTGTAAGTCCACATTAATCCTGTCAGTCCCCACAAGTATAGCATCGACAGAGCTCATGTCCCCACAATGGGCGGAAAATTCACTAGTTTATGTATCTGTGTAATAAATTGCTTAGAGAGTCCTCATAACTTGATGGTGTTTATGTATTGTGGGGACCTTCACTCACACCTGCAACAAACCCTCATAGTCTATGTACAATTATTAAGGGGACATTTCATAAAATTTGTATAGAAAGAAACGTCGTAGTTAACATTTGGACAGGTTATAAATTGGATGGACTTGTGTAAGTCCACATAATCCTGTCAGTCCCCAAAAGTATAGCATCAAAAGTGCTCATGTCCCCACAATGGGCGGAAAACCTACGTCAATTCACTGGTTTGTGTATCTGTATGATAAATTACGGGGACAGTCCTCACAAAACGGGTGTGTGATATTCACAATGTGTAAAATATTATTTAAAATGTTAATATTATGTTTTGTACCAGATAAAAATAAGCTGTTTTAAGATATAAGCTTATACCTAAAACTGATTTCTGGATCCCTGAAAATTTCAATTGATAATAATGTCTTGTGTTGTGTCTAGTTATTCATTAATTTAATGCGTAAGGATGATTTATTTTTTAAATGAATAACTCAAAATATTTTTTTATCATTAAAACCTAACTAACAGCAAAATAGCTTTTGTTTAATTGGATCTAGTCCAAACTTTTATGTGCCATTTTTTTGTAAGACTTAAATAGTAAGAGTTACCTAATAAAAATTAGGTACGCGTTATTTCAATATCGTGTTTGCGTTTGAAATTCAGGGATTGATTTATCACAATAACGCGTCGCTATCAATTTAAAATATATTTCAATAATTTCTTCTTTCCAAACAATTCTTGACTGATTTTTATTGTAATAATAATAATATTTTGTAAAGAATTAGGAGCTCTTTGAATATATTAACTGTCTGCTAATTGTCACGTTTTGTATTTTAAATTTAAAAGATTATTGTGTGAAATTTTGGTATTTTCCATGACATTGTTGTTATTAAGAGTTCCTCATATCGAATAAAAAAAATCAAAAATTTTGCTGTCGCTTAATTCATTATGCATAAAGGACTAAATTAGCTAAATATGGAAAACCGCAAAACTCGTCATGTGAATATATAACTACATATGTTTATAAATTGAAATTCAAACTTATTCCGGTTGACTTATCTACTAGAACTAGGACTCGAAAATATTGTGAAAAATGAAAATATGTGTATAATTATTACATGTATATTGCTAGTAAAATTCGATAAGCAGTTTTGAACATTTGTTAATTTATATTAGTGTCTGTTTTTATTTAAATTTTAAGTTTAGATGCTCAATTTGAATCCTGTAGTAGGCATCTAACTGCCGGTTTCATAATCAATCTAACTAACTAGTATCAACGTAAAAATTATAGAGCCCTGACTTTCAAAACTCATAGCTCTAAAAATATCCAACGAATTTCAATCGCACTATAGAAAATTTATTTCTATACATTCCCATACTTTTCCAACAACCCGTTAATTTATTACTTTAAGTTTATGTTTGGCCCCTCATTAGTTTTAGAAATATGAGCTTTCAAAATCAGGGCTNAACTCATAGCTCTAAAAATATCCAACGAATTTCAATCGCACTATAGAAAATTTATTTCTATACATTCCCATACTTTTCCAACAACCCGTTAATTTATTACTTTAAGTTTATGTTTGGCCCCTCATTAGTTTTAGAAATATGAGCTTTCAAAATCAGGGCTCTATACTTTTTAGGTACTTTGATAGTAACTGAAAAATTTAAGGGCACATACCTCGAAAATTATTACCCGTAGGAACACTTTTGCAAGACATGTCTGTTTGCGTCAAGCAGATGGAACAAAAGGGAACAAAATATATAGAACAGATGGATATACGGGGTAAAAAAAATACGAAGCGTTAATGACATAAAAGATGCAGTATGCGGCACCCCCTACAAGCAATAGAAAGACTATGATAAAATTTGAATTCGTTATAACGAGCGTTCAAATAAAAACGTGGTCAAGTTGGTTCTGAAAATTTGGACGTAGGGCGTAGCGTATAGCAAATGAACTTAAACGTCATCTGTCAAAGCGCTATATCGCCGCTATCAATTTGATTATTTTCCTTTTAAAAAGCGTTTAAAATGGTGTTTTCTCAAGAACAAAAAGTGTTTATCATAGAGTCCTACTTTAGAAATGGACGCAAGATTGATGGAATATGGAAGTATTCTATTGAGGAATGTTTCATAGAATTTCAAAATCAATTTCCCGGCGTTGTTGAGTACAACATTTTTCAAAGTGCAGTTCAGCGTTGTGTTAATGTTTTTCGTGAAACGGGCAGTGTAACAAGAAAAGAAGGAAGTGGCCGACCTAAAAAGCGGACTGAAGAATTAAAAGAAAATGTCCAACAAATAATGGAAAATGCGCCAAGAACTTCTGTACGTGTTTTATCACAAATGGTGGGAGTATCAGTCGGTACCTGCCACACAGTGTTAAAAAAGATTTGCGTTTGTTCTCCTTTAATTGTTTGTTATTGTTATCACGATTATTCTTTAAAATAAAGTTATATAGTCATTAACGTTCTCGTTGAGAAATGAGGTTAAGTTGGTCGCTATAAGCTACTCCCTACGTCCAATGTGTCAGAGCCAACTTCGACCACGTTTTTATTTGAACGCTCGTTATTAAGATACTCGCTTCTCCAAATGTTGTCCAAATACCTACCCTTGATTTTTGAGGAAGTTTTTACATAAATTTTAAAGTTAACTCGCTTTTTCATCGTTAATAACAACTTTCAGACTAAGGTAAGCTAAATCGTAGTATTATTTTTATATAAAAAACCTACTCCTTCTCTGCGTCCCATTAATTTCGGGACATCATCTATACATTTTATTTATTTTTATAATTTATGTAATTATTTCGGACTAATGGTCTTCATCGGGATGGTAATACTGATATTCATAATCTGCAAATATAATTGTATTATTATTAATTATGTAGTAACCAAATCAAAACATATAACAGATAAATTATTCTTATCACCTCACTCCGGCATATTTGTATCTAAAATTGGTTTTATCTAACTTTTTTTGCATCTCTTAATACCTACTGTTTTCTGAAAGCCAGTATTATAGGTACAATGACACATTTCATATACCTATATGTATGTAAGAATATCATTGAGACCCCACAATTAGAAACTGCAACGTTACACACATACCATGCTCCTAGTAGATAAGTATCCCATAATCTTATTTTAAAACATAAATCTCGGCAAGTAGTATGTGGCAGTGTCGATGAGGGCGCTGCTGTACAGATACTCAGAAGTACACACACGGTCCACATAAATTGGGCAAGACTACCACACAAATTTTGCATGTAGCAAAATTATGATTGAGGGGACATTTGTAGTAGTTGTTAGTTTTATATAAAAGGGACGTGGTAGAATACGTTTAGATAGGTTTTAAATTGTGGGGACTTGTGTAAGTCCACACAATCCCGTCAGTCCCCAGTCCCCATCCCTAATGGTGCTACGTATAGTACCATTAGTGCCCATGTCCACACACACACACACGCACGCACGCACGCACGCACGCACGCATGCACGCACGCACGCACGCACGCATGCACGCACGCACGCACGCACGCACCCACGCACGCTCGCACACACGCACACACGCACACACGCACTCACCCACACACGCACACACGCACACACACAGGCTAGGCTGCATAGCCGCAGTACCCTACCCAACCATACAACACATAAACATGACACCATGATTTATGATTTCTCCGGGCCGTTACAATTCCACTTCATCTTCTGGGTCTTCGGTCATGTCCCGTAGTAACCAGAATGGAAGTCGGCACGGATGTCAAAGTTTGCAGCTTGCGAGGTTTCGTACTTCAAATCGTTTGCCAGCTCGAGATTTTATTCTGAACGACTTAAACCCCATTCACAATCAATTCGCGGGCGAAGTCTGATTTGGCCACGCGTGCTTACCTTTCGCATTTCAATGTAGCCGTTCAGAATAAAATCTCGAGCTGGCAAACGAGTTGAAGTGCGCGTGAAACCTCGCAAGCTGCAAACTTTGACGTCCGTGCCGACTTCCGTGCCGGTTACGGGATATGCGCAATATGATTGTTTTAATAAAATGTCAACATAATTTTAATTTGATGGAATTTTGAAATTAGTTTAACCATTATGTTGATTAACCACTATGGAAGAATGGGAAATTGATTCTGAATGCACCTTTAAGGTGCAACTTACACTTCGGCACGAAAGTCTGCACGGATTTGACCATTCAGAATTAAATTCAGGCGACACTTGGTACATGCGCGTTGGCTTCAACTTAAATCATCTGTTTTAGCGTATACTTTAGGTTATATTTATATTTTGTTTGTTTTCAAAATTTTAAATTAAAATGTACAATAATAATCCATAATAATAATTAAAGTGAGCCAATTCCAAGCTGCTCCCGAGTTTAGCGACGAATTTTTATTACAGTCTATCTCCAATTACAGACCACTATGATAAATCTATCAGATTATAAAATTGAAAAACAATGTTGGGCTCACTGAAACGAGCTTCACGAAGAAAATTTTCATAAAATTCATGATTTCTCCGGGCCGTTAGAATTGGTCTTACTCCCCCAAGACCCAGAAGTCTTTTAATGAAGTTTTTTTGCTCGAATTGCTATAATAGCTGTCTTTTTAAGTAACAACAACAACAGCATTGTTACCTGTAAAAGAGGGGATAACAAGTTTCCCATTCTTCCATCGTAGTTAATCAACATAGTGGTTAAACTAATTTCAAAATTCCATAAAATTAAAATTATGTTGACATTGTATTAAAACAATCATATTGCGCATATCCCGTAACCGGCACGGAAGTCGGCACGGACGTCAAAGTTTGCAGCTTGCGAGGTTTCACGCGCACTTCAACTCGTTTGCCAGCTCGAGATTTTATTCTGAACGGCTACATTGAAATNCCCCTCAGAAGCAAACTTTACCTGTTTTTGGATTTTGCCGAAAAGTTCATTACTACCCTGTAATGCCTTGCGGTACGTTTTCGATGGGCTACCCTGTATATTCAAATATATTTATTTTCTTGGGAATTGGGTTCTGGTGTGATAGTCGGTTAAAAAAAGTATAAAACAAACAGCAGCTATTTCTTTCTTGACGTTTCGTTCCTGATCAGGAACTTTTTCAAGACTTTTATTGTTAAAATTGTTATTGTTAATTAAATAAAACCTAAACAACCATTATTATCATCTTATATGATGAATATCTTTACAAAGTTGTACTATGTTATACATTTTAACTTTCTAGTATATATATTGCTTTCATTAAACTATTTAATTTAAAATTTTGCATTATTTAATTTATTTTGACAAATTGATGTCATCATGTAACGATTTTGCCTTTTATGTACTAAAACTTATTCTATACGTTAATTTTTATCCTTCATTTTCTCATATACAGGGTGTCCGGATATGGTGAGCAAGGTGAGGATCAGGGGATAATTCTAGATCGAAAATAAATGCTACCTCTTTCTATAACATTTTTTCCAAAACTGATTATTAACGGAGTTACAGGGTGTTAAAGATAAATTTTATTTGCAGTTTGAAGCACCTTTTGCCACATTCATAATATTTTGACGAAATTTCGTATATGGCGGTTTTTCGGGATGAGGATTATACATTTGCCGACCGTTTTTTCGCATTTTGTAGAGGGCGCCACATACGTGCCTTTATTTTGATTTGAATGGTTCCAACTTTTTTGTGCTACACTTTATGCGACTTTTGACTGAATATTTTTGTTCTCCTAACCTTTTGACATAAAAAAGGTATACTTTATTTATTTCGATAAATCTAACCGTTTTCTAGAAAAACGCTATAATAACATTGCTTGCATGTGATGAATACGAAATCATTTTAATTTATTTTCTACATTAAACATAGCATGCTTTGGAAACAAGCGCTTAGTTGCCTTGGAAACAAGTTTGTGGAGAATTAGTTTTGACAGATAGTAATTTTGTACAAGATATTTTGTAGTAATTGTTATCATAAAAATAATAAAAATGAACAACAATTACTCTAACGTGGAGTTGCGGGACATGCATTATTATTACGGTTTAGCTGTTGGCAATGCTCGACGTTTGTATCGCGAAGCATTTCCAAATAGAAACCTACCCCAATCGCGAATGTTCAGTACTATTCATCGAAGACTGGGAGAATTTGCATCGTACAAAACTAGAATTTTTTATGTAGGTCGACAACGGAATACAAGAACAGCAGAAGCAGAAGCTCGTATTTTGAATTCGATATTCGAAGAATAATCCCAATGGAAGTATAAGAAAAATTTATTCATGAGCTCCGTATATGACAATACGCGAACAAAACCTTCATCCGTACCACTACCAAAAGGTGCAAGCCTTATCTGCCGTAGATCCTGCTGCTCGTGTGAATTTCTGCAATACAATTAGAATACTTCATAATGGTGATCAAAATTTTGTTCGTAATATCCTTTTCACGAACGAAGCTGGATTTGGCCATGATGGCTTAATAAACCTCCACAATGAGCATTTTTGGTCTGATGAGAATCCTAATTTATCAATAGAGCGTGGTTATCAAAATAAGTTTTCCGTCAACGTGTGGGCCGGTATTGTAGGGGACTACTTAATTGGGCCACATTTCTTTCCACAAAGACTCAATGGTGAAGTTTACTTGGATTTTTTAAGAAACCACTTACCTATTCTATTGGGAGATGTACCACTCGGATTAAGAAATGCAATGTGGCTGCTTCAAGAAGGCGCGCCACCGCATTTTAGTTTAGCGGCCAGAGAATTCTTAAATGAAGCTTTTCCTGAAAGGTGGATAGGACGCGGTGGTTTTGTACAGTGGCCCCCTAGATCCCCTGACTTAAACCCAATCGATTTCTTTTTTGGGGGCTATCTGAAGACGCTTGTATACAGGACACCTGTGAATAGCGTCGATGAACTGAGAGAAAGAATTGTTGCTAATTGTGAGATAATTAAGCAAAAGGAAGGAATATTCCATAGAGTTCGTCGGAATTTTTTAAGAAGAATTAATTTATGCATTGAAAAGGAAGGACGTGACTTTGAACCTTTGATTTGAACGTTTAATTTGTATTTGTATTGTTCTAGTAACTTACGTATTTTAACCTTATGATTTTGTTAGTAAACCATTCTTTATTTGTTGAGAACGTTATTTTTTTATTATTTATCATTAACCACCATCAGCGTAACAACAAATTTTCACAAAAATTACTATCTGTCAAAACTAATTCTCCACAAACTTGTTTCCAAGGCAACTAAGCGCTTGTTTCTAAAGCATGCTATGTTTAATTTAGAAAATAAATTAAAATGATTTCGTATTTATCAAATACATCGTGCAACCCAGATTTAACAATTTCAGATTTTTATTTATGGGGTAAATTAAAATAAATTGTATACAGCAAGCCTTTAGACAATAACATTGATATGTTAAAAGAGCGCAATAACTTTACAGGAGGTTAGGAGACATTTCCAAGAACTTATTTATCGAATTGGAAAGTGCTCGAACCATGGTGGAAGTGTGAATAATTAATTATAAACTTTTAATAACAATTTTCTCAATTTAAAATATGCATTTAGTTATTAGTGTTAGTTTATATTATAGTAAGATATTAGTGTGCTTATATTTTGCTAAGTACAAACTAAGAAACAAATATAATTTATTAAGTAGTTTGGAAATATTTCCGTTGCTCATACATTAAAACAACGGCATTAAAAATTACTAAATAAAGTTCTATATGCCAATTATATTTGAATGACGAGCAAAAGGCAGTTTATTTTTTAACGTTTTTTATATTTACCGATTTTCGGGTCATCCCGTACATGCAAGGTGAAAGTTCTCCATGCCAATCGCATTTTAAAGACAAGCAAAAATTTTAATCAGGAAAGCCTTTTCCTGGTAAAATGAAACATGTATAAAAATATTTTCCCTCTTTTACACTAACCGTGTAACATACTGTATATATATTCGAAGCATATTTCTTCCTAATTTAACTAACTCATAGTAATTTCACGACCTATTTATATTTACACACTTCTCTGTTTGTGCCGCTCTTTTAATTAACACCGTAGCCGTGTTTTACAAATTCTTTTTCAGCTATGGGTGATTTATTATAAGTTTATCATTGTTTAGCACAGCGGGAACAGGTAAATGTAAGTTTCCTGATCGTCCAGGTGTACAAAATGCCGCAAAAGGCAACATTAGGTTCATCGAAGTTAAAGATATTATGAGGAGAGTACCCCGTGTGGGCATGCAGGTCAGACCCGACCCTATACCGTAACCAATTAAAATTTTGTGATCAAAGCTTTAACCCAACCCAACGTTTAACATATTTCTAGCCTGGCTTTACATAAGAATTTCTCTTTATAAGCCGCAAATTAACTTTTTATAAAAGATGGTATGCTTTACTAAAGTATTTATCGCTATGATGATATTAAATTCCTACAGCCCAATAGTATACACTTTACAATATGGAATTTATTGGCGCACGCATTTTAGGTAAAAAAACATCGTAATGAACCAGAGCCTAATTTACTAATTTCGGAGATACGAGATGTTGAAATTAAAAACAATATATATCACATATGGTTGAAGACAACTGGTGCAGATCGATAAAACTTGAGCCAGTGGTTTAATTAAGTAAAAGCAAAAATTCGCTGAATTAGTACAAAAATATGTCAACTAGTAGCGGAAATACCGTGATGCACTGTCATTGAAAGCCCCATATTTTGATTCGTAATTACATTTATTAAAATAGATTTTCCAATTTATTAGAAAAATGACTTATTCCCGAGTTATTACTTTTTTAAATTTAAAATTAGCTTACCTACCTGTCGAATAAATCGAAAATAACTTCATAATTTTTTTTTTGTTTTCACCAATTTCCAAAAAAATCACTGGCGCAGACATTTTTTATTATCTGAGAAATAACATAAAGGAGCTCCCAAAAAAGTTAAAACCGTTATGCCAATGATTTTTTGGAAATTTGAGGTAGATATTTAAAATGAAATTTTAAACCAAACATTTCTATGCATTTTTTTTGACAATCGAATAGTTTTTGAGATATTTTAAATTTACTCAAATATGTAATAAGTTTACTTTAATTTAAAGTAAACTTATTACATATTAGATATGGGGAGGTACGATGTTTCTGAGGAGACAAAAGATAAACTACTGTTATATCAAACTGAATAAGTTTAGTATAAACAATGAAATGAGACGTTACAATATTCCTTTGACGGTGATGGTGGTTGATGAGCATGTCGTATATTTGGTCATAAAATATACGGTTCTTGTAAATCCTGTAAATCCATAAAACTGAGTTCCAAAATGCATGATTACAGTAAAATCATCCGGTATACAGGGTGATTTTTTTAACCTGAAATTTTCAAATATATCGAAAAATAAACACTACGAAAAAAATGTCTATAATCAAAATTTAATCATACAGTCTGTTTAATTATAAAGATCACGAGTTATAATTCAGTTACCCGTTTTTGGACACCCTGTAAAGTATATATATATATATATTTAAATGGGATGTTATTTTCTTTGTGCTAACGCACAAATCACACTGTAGAAAAGTAGTGGCGTCATGGATATTTTGCATAACGAAATTTGTGAGAAAAAATGATGAAACCTTCAGCTTTTGACTTTAGTTTACGGTGCTCGCATTCTAAATAAAAAACAATTTTGTATACCGCTATCTGTCAGATATCGGTTTGTTTGTAATTGTTGTCACGTATCAACTTATAACAAAATACATGATTTTAATGAATTAGTTGATATAAATGTAGAAAAAACAGTATAGTGTCTACATTTATATCGACAACGTTAACCTAATAGAATTTTTCTTAATAGAAGAAAGTTTAGTAAACTTAAAACAAATCTAAAACAGTTAAGGTATGGGAAAAATATGTATGTTGTAACAATTTTTCAACAAGGCCGCTAGTAGAATCCTATATTTACCGATAAAATAAATTTGCGTTCGATACTCTTAACGACCTCTGTTGAATACACGGAGTAATAATCTTTTTTTTGTGAAAAACACTAAAACTTTTATCGCGCCGGAAAAAAACGGAGACCAGGCTACGCCGGGTGAACGTCCAGAAAAAGAAGTTTTTGGCAAGACGACAGCAGTACGGAAGCAGAACTAGTCGTTTAGAATGGATAATAATTCCGTACCCTGGGATTAAGGGAGTCGGTGAAGTAGATACATGTGGTGAACGATCTCCCTTTATTTAATTGTTAGTGTTAGCAAGATACAAGTCTTGGAAGCGGTAAAACGTCTTCTCGAAAGTTAGGGGCTCGGCTTGGGGAGGTAAGCGCTGGACGTTTAAGTTCTCGAGTCAAGTTATTTTGTATTTCTCCGTTATCTAAGCCAAAATTTAAAAAAAATTGTTTACACCGTTTTTTTTTTATTGTAGGCGTTTTTTTTTCTGCTGCTGTTATGCCTATATGCCTGAGCAAGCTAGTAAAAGGAGTGCAAAAATAATAGTAATAGGAAATTTCATGGTAACAACAGGGTGGTACGATCCGAGGAGGCCAGTATTAAACTTCCATTCCGCCCTGGGTGAACGAGCACATCGGGAACCAAGGCTGAGTACCTCATAGAGGCCCGATCCTTTTTTTTTCTTATTTTATCGTTGCGAAAAATGACAAACCAATAAAATGAGTACACCCCATTTTTTTAGAGTACACTCACCGTCCTGTTTTTTTTAGTTATACCACCCGAGATTTATATAACTAATTATATATATTTATGTACTTGGTAATATACCTGTATTGACATTTCTCAAATGTTTTTTTTCTTTAAAGTAAAGCTAAGGCCGTATTAGTAGTTTTATGGTCATATCGCGTGGAAAGCTAGCCGAGAATAAATCTTACCTTTCATTTATTTCTTCTTAAACTACTTGGCGCCCTCATTTCTTTTTTTTTAATTGAATTGATTTGTTTTTTTTTATATTGATTGAACCCACCCCGTGAACCTACCCACAAGCACGTTACTTGTGGTACTTAACCAAGTAAAATAAAATAATCGGAGGCGTCTGGAAATTAAAATACACACAGGCGGCCGCGAACGCTGTGCATAGCGTCTTAAATTTTGTTCAAACGCGGGGCCCCTGTTTATTTGAAATTTTGTAAACTTCGTTGGGGGTGTACTGCAAAATTTAACAATTATTTTTTCTTATCATTAAAATTTTTTATAGTTTATCATTATAGTTAATATTTCTTTTAATTCCAATGCTTTTTTATGTAGTTCATAGAACATGTTTTGCAACTTATATTTAACGCATATTTCACGTTTTGTTGCCATGGTCTGCTTGTCATTTTAGACGATATATTATTTGAGTACAGTTTGACTGTACGAAGTATTTTATGGTTTAGAGAGTTTGTATTACGCTAATGTCTTGCATTTATGTATTAGTTGGTATAATTTAAGTTTGTTATTTGATATTTACTGTATAAGTGGTTGGTTTATACAATTTTGTATCAACTCGTTGGGTTACGTTCGATTTGCAACCCCTATTGTAAAGGTTTATGAAGTGTTTTATTAATTAGGTGTTATTTGTTATTGTTAGTTAAGGTTTTCCGCTGCAGCTAAGATTATTTACGTTTGTGTCGCAGCTATTGATGTTTACTTTTATGCTTGGCAATTGTGTACAATTGTCCATACAAGTTATAGCTAACACTTTTTGTTACTTATCAGTTAGGTAACTGAATTGGCGCTACAGTATTAGTTGACCAAGCATAGGTCTAAAGTATTTTTTTGTGAGTAGATGATATGTCGGGCATAAACAAAAATAATCCTTTATAGAAAAAGTAATAAATAAGTTCTTGGGCTTAAATTACTTTAAATTAAAATTTTTATTTAGTTTAATTGTAAGGAATTCCATATAAGAACTTAGAATATTTGTGAATTTTTTATTGTTATGGCCACTCAGTATGGTTGAATAAAGTAAAGTTAAGGTTAGTAAATTTTAAATATTATTTGTCAAGGGTGAACTATTTTATTGCTTTTCGATTTTTATAGGACCTTGATTTTTCGGTTTATTTGCACAAATTTAAAGGAAAAACCTAGCAGTAATGGACAAATTAACCAGAGATGAAGTAGCCTATGAGTTAAAGGTTAGAGGTTACGATAACCTTGAGGCGGAATCGTTTTTTTTTCTATGAGTAGACAGCTTAAAGAAGTTACGCGAAATGAAAGCTTCGGTGAAGCTATCAATTCTGAGAATTTCAACCCTGATGTTACCGATGAAATCGAAATATGCAACCGTAAAATTGTTGACTTAGGAACTTATGTCGCCAACCATACTTTTGATTCGATTACGTGTAGTAATATGCGATACGTTGATGCGAAACTTAAACATTTATACGCTCGCCTTAGTAGACTTACGCCCGGTGAGGAAGATTTGAGAGTCAGTGTTAATAATTTGAAGGAACTATTAGAGCAAATAGAAGCCTTGTTAGATTCCGAGTTTAATACAGATGCGGATGTCGTAGCAGATCCGATAGTAGGTGGCGGCGCGGCGGCAAATGTCGGTGCGGGACTTTCTGTTAGTCCTCGCGTACAATATAATCCTTTAGTTTATAAGTGGGGTCTTCGGTTTACTGAGACTAAAGGGGCTATGAGTGTTAGCGCATTTTTGGAACAAGTCGAAGAGTATCGGGTCGCTCGCGGAGTTACAGAAGATGAACTTTATAGATCTATTGTGGATATATTGGACGGTCGAGCTAAAAGCTGGTATCGTTCGTTGCGCGGTAATATACATTCATGGGCAGAGTTTGTTGCCGAGCTTAAAAAATAATTTTTACCAGATGGGTTTCAAACAGATTTCTTATGCGAGATTCGGAAAAGTTACCAAGGGGCCTCCGAACCAGTGGGTGAATTTTTCGCGAGAATTCTAAATATGTTTAATAGATTGCCTGTTCCTTTACCGGACCAAGACAAGTTGGAAATTATTTATAGGCTTCTCGAACCGCATTATATTGATAAGTTGGGACTCGCAAGTTATAACACAGTAAATGATCTTAAAACACTTTGTAAAAAGTTGGAATGCGCGAGGAGTCTTTCGTCTCAGGCTAATGTACCGGGAGATAGGGATGGGAATAATTTATTAGAGCCCGATTTGGCTTATGAAGGTCCAAGCTATCATAGTAAGTCTGCGGTCAGAACTCGTGATAGGCACGTGGAAAGGGTTTCAAGTATTCGTTGCTGGAACTGTAAAGAAGACGGGCATTCATTCACAAAGTGTTCTAAACCTCGCGAACGTTCCTTTTGTTTCCGCTGCGGTAAAGAGGGAACAACTAAATATAAATGCACTTGCTCTGCAAAAAACGGAGATGCCGGTCGGCATCCAACGACAAGCCGATCGTAGACGTTGTAGAAAATTTTAAACCAGTTGATGATTCATGGAAAGCCTGGGTAGAGTTCGTGCGTATGGAATTCAAAAGGGATCGTATTAGCTCATTTTTTAGCTCCGTAGGGAATGATTCCCGTCCGTATCTTAAGGTTTCGATATTTGGTATTAGCCTCGTAGGATTATTAGATTCAGGTGCGTCACAAACGGTGATTGGTAACGTTGGCTGGAAAAAGTTACGTTTTGGTTTGAATTTAGAAAGGTACGATAAGGTAGTCCGGGTAGCTGACGGGAGTACGTGTAGTGTTTTAGGAGTAGTAAGTGTTCCTGTAGAGTTAGATTCTAAAGTTAAATTGGTTAGAGCTCTTGTAGTATTAGATATTAATGTAGATATTATACTAGGTATAGATTTTTGGCGCGACATGAATATTGTTACTGATTTTTCTAACAATCTTTGGGGACGATAAAGGAAAAGGTGGGCTCGGTGATAAATAGTTGTTCAATAGACACAACGGGTAGTGATGAGAAATCTAAACTAGAAGCTATGGTTTCGGTTTTCTTTAATAAAATGGGATCTGGTTTAGGGTGCGCGAAAGGTGTAAGACATGAAATAGACACAGGCGATAGCCCGGCAATAAAGCAGAGATATTATAATGTTTCACCTTATATTCAGAAAATTATACATAGCGAGATAGATAATTTGTTAAAACTCGGAGTTATCGAACCTTCTTGTTCGGCATGGTCATCTCCTGTAGTTATGGTGAAGAAGCGCTCGGGAGATTACAGGTTTTGTGTCGGTTTTCGAAAGGTGAACGTGGTTACCAAAAAGGACGCTTACCCTTTGCCATATGTTAATGCAATTTTAGACCGGTTACGTGGTGCGCGTTATTTATCTTCTGTTGATATCAAGTCGGCTTATTGGCAAATCGAACTAGAGCCAGGCAGTAAAGAAAAGACAGCTTTTACGGTGCCAGGTCGCGGTTTATATCAGTTTACTCGTATGCCGTTTGGGTTACACAATGCTACACACTATGCTATGTTACACTTGGCAACGTTTTGTAGAAAGAGTGCTAGGCGCGGAACTTGATACGTCGATTTTCGTATATCTAGACGATATTATAATAATTTCTCCAGACTTTGAGACACACTTGCAAACTTTGAACAAGGTATTACAAAAACTGTTGGACGCGGGATTAACGCTTAATAGAGATAAATGTTGCTTTTTGAGGGAAGAGTTGCGATACCTAGGATACCTCGTAGATAAAGACGGCCTTCATACCGATCCGACTAAGGTAGAATGTATGTTAAACTACCCAGCACCCAAGAAAGTTAAAGAGGTACGCCGGTTCTTGGGAATGGTTTCATGGTATAGACGTTTCATTCCCAATTTTGCATCTAGAGTTTCGGTTTTAACTAAACTTACGCGTAAGAGTGCAAATTTTGTTTGGAACCAAGAGTGCGAACAGGCTTTTAATGATATCAAGCAGGCTTTGGTGACGGCACCAATATTAAGTTGTCCCGATTTTGAAAGAAGATTCGTTCTGCAGTGTGACGCCTCACAACTAGGGTTAGGTTGCGTATTAAGTCAGATTTTTCCAGAAGGCGAGAAGGTAATATCGTACGCGAGTCGCGGCCTAACTAACCAAGAGAAAAAGTACTCTACTACCGAGTTAGAATGTCTAGCGGTTTTGTTTGGTGTGGAGAAGTATCGTCCTTATATCGAGGGGGTTAAATTTCAAATAGTTACGGATCATTATTCCTTACTTTGGTTACATAAATTGCAGAATCCATCCGGGAGACTTTCGCGTTGGGCGCTAAAACTTCAAGGATACGATTTTGAAATCGTACATCGTAAGGGGAAATCACACGTGGTCCCTGATGCTTTATCCCGCGCTATTGCGTATATTGATGTTACGCCGGATGACTATGACCAGGGGTATACCAGACATAGACAAAATATCATTAGTAGTCCCCAGAAATTTCCCAAATTTAAAGTGCGCGAGAATAAAGTGTACAAGTTTCTTAATTTCGGGCAACCAACCTATGATGATGAAACAGACTGGAAGCTAGTTATTCCGAAATCCTTACGGCAACAAGCCATAAGGGAAAATCACGATGAACCTCATGCTGGTCATTGCCGTAGAAAATGCCGACGGGACAATTGCTTTCGATGAAAGAAGGTTACTTGCTGAACACGGTGATAATATGCGTAACGTATTTAAGACGGTGCAGGAACGTCTAGCTACGTTCTATAGGGAAAGCGCGGATAGGTATAACCTCAGACATAGGCCTTTGTCCTTACAGGTAGGGCAGACGGTTTGAAAGAAGAATTACACGTTGTCCGTTAAAGCAGATTATTACGCCACTAAGTTAGCTCCTAAGTTTATAAAATGTACCGTCGTTGTAGAGTTGGTGAATTTCGAGACGCGTCGCTTATTAGGTAATGTACATATTAAAGATATTAAAATAGATTAAAGGGGAGGTAGAGATGTTTTTTTTGTTTTTTTTTGTAAGCGAGGATGGTGTAACAATTTTTCAACAAGGCCGCTAGTAGAATCCTATATTTGCCGATAAAATAAATTTGCGTTCGATACTCTTAACGACCTCTGTTGAATACACGGAGTAATAACCTTTTTTTGTAAAAAAACACTAAAACTTTTATCGCGCTGGAAAAAACGGAGACCAGGCTACGCCGGGTGAACGTCCAGAAAATAAAGTTTTTGGCAAGACGACAGCGGTACGGAAGCAGAACTAGTCGTTTAGAACGGATAATAATTCCTTACCCTGGGATTAAGGGAGTCGGTGAAGTAGATACATGTGGTGAACGATCTCCCTTTATTTGATTGTTAGTGTTAGCAAGAGACAAGTCTTGGAAGCGGTAAAACGTCTTCTCGAAAGTTAGGGGCTCGGCTTGGGAAGGTAAGCGCTGGACGTTTAAGTTCTCGTGTCAAGTTATTTTGTATTTCTCCGTTACCTAAGCCAAAATTTAAAAAAAATTGTTTACACCGTTTTTTTTTTATTGTAGGCGTTTTTTTTTCTGCTCCTGTTATGCCTATGTGCTATGGNCTTCGATCGCATTGATCACGGCATACTCCTCCATAAACTCGAAGTATACGGGCTTTGTGGCAACTTTTTACAACTGTTTAGCTCATATTTGTCAAATCGTCTTCAGTATGTCACTTACAACGGTTTTAAGTCTAGCCAGTATTCTATTACTTCTGGAGTACCTCAGGGTTCCAATCTAGGTCCCCTCCTATTTTCCATCTTTGTTAATGATATTACGACTTACATTGACTGTCGCAAACTAGTTTATGCCGACGACTTAAAAATCTTCTCCTCTATCTTAACTGATGATGACTGTCTTCACCTTCAGAGTCAATTGGACAAAATAGTCCTTTGGTGCGATTCAAATAATTTGCATTTAAATATCTCTAAGTGTAAAGTTGTTTCTTTTTCACGTAAACTTAAGCCCATTATAGTCAATTACAAAATTAACTCGGACGTCTTAGAGCGTACAGATACCATAAAAGATTTGGGAATTTATTTCGATAGTAACTTTACCTTTTCAAATCATATTCAATATCTGGTGTCCTCAACACTTAGTACGCTGGGCTTTGTGATTAGACAAGGTCGTGAATTCAGTGATAATGTTGTGTTGTTTTCATTATTTTATGCGTTTATCCGTCCCAAACTGGAATACTGTTCTCCGGCTTGGATTGTTTTTTATATTAACCAAGCCAGTTTAATTGATCCGGTGCAAAAAAAGTTTTTGAAATACCTCGCATTTCGCTCAGATGGCGTATATCCTGCTCGTGGGTGCGATTATAAAATACTAATAACACGTTTCAAACTCGACTCGTTACAATACAGAAAGCACTTCCATAGTTTGAAATTTTTACATGCACTAGTAAACAATAAAGTAGACTGTCCCGAGATTCTAAGTCAATTGAATTTCTTAACAGTTAGGTCGGCTTGCCGCTCTCCACTTACTTTTTATACTTCTGCTTCTAATACCAATGTGGGATTGAAGTCTCCTGTTTCTTTTATGTCACGCAATTATAACTTAATCTGTAACTCTTGTGATATATTCAACTGTAGCTTGCAACATCTGTACACAGCTTTTAGAAGTGTCAACAATTCATGATTGTTAACATAGGTAGTAGTTGCAGCTTTTCTTTTTCTTTCTTCTTATTTTCTTTTTCATTTGTTGTTACACTATCTTATCGGTATGTTTGTTGTATTTATTCTTTACATTTTGTTCTGTATGCTCACATGTTAAATAATATATTATATACTTTGTCCTGTAATTGGTGGTTCACTGTTGGACAAATAATTTAAATAAATAAATAAATAAATAAATAAATAAATAAATAAATAAATAAATAAATAAATAAATAAATAAATAAATAAACAAAAAATTGTACAAAACAATATTAAATGCAAACAAAAAATGTAAAATGTATCGTGAAATTAAGAAGTACTGTTCAAACTATTGTAAATTTCTTTCGATACATAATTCTCATCTTCGAATTACACTTGCATTTAATTTAACGTTATGTGGAATACCTATTATTGCGGTACTAATTCTGTCTTTCAACTGATCAATCACTGCCATGTAACATCGACATTTTCAATGTTTCAATGCAGTGGCGGCGCGTGAACATTGATTGAATGTGTTCTGCTTAGGGTTGTTACATTTGTTGAACTGAATTCCGGGATATTAAGTTCTCGGAGAGTCTTTAAATTGCGCCGCAGGCGAAAAATTTAAAAAGTTTCAGGGTCACCCGTTTTCCTGGCACTTTTGAAATTCAAGGAACAATCCATTTATACAAAAATACAGATCACAAGAACGATTTTTGAAATTGATACCTTTTTGAAATATCTATTCACGAATTACCTACTGACGGTATAAATAAATTGGAATAAACTAAATATATTTTATTAAATTATTGAATATCGTTTATAAACAAAAAAATCGTTTCAATCGCAGAAAATCCCGGTCATACTCATGTGGCTAGATGTTCTTTTATTATGTCGTCAAGATCTGCACTAAAATTTATGAGTTTCTGTCTCGTCGTGTCCGCAAAGTGCTAATTCGAAAGCTCCGCAAAATTTTATACAATCTATGATTTTAGATAATACATAACGATTTTTCGTTACCTGTTCATTGTGTTTCCGTATATTATCCCAATATGCAGAATCTAACTGACTTCATATGTTTATTTTACCTAATGACTTAAATGACATATCTTTCACACTGTATATTGTCCATGCTTTATCCCCATCGAAAAGTAAGCACGGAAAACAAAACAGTGTATTTTTTATATCACACCCGCACACCCACTCTGTTTTTGTGTATACATTATTGTTAAATTGTCTTTTATAACTTTTACTTCGGCTTGTTCCACTAACTTCAATATTTAATTGTGCTGTTGTCCCACCTAATTCTTTTATTTTTAGTTTATCCTCATAAGGCAAAGAACCAAATAAAGTTTTTTGTAAAAACGAAACGCTATTCATTTTAATAACTATAATATCCGTAGACGCCTAAACGAAAATATTCACACGTGCCGCTCGCAAAAATAAACCACCACATACCACGTACGAAATATTACTGCATTTACTGCAGTAGTGGCTGTCGTTGTTGCAGCCACATAACCGCATATATTCGTGTACTGGGTCACGTGCCTGATTAGCCAATAAAAACAAAGGACGCATCTAACTGTTCGCTGTGCACACATTTTGTATATGAGGTTGCATATATTAAGGAGCGTAGCTCGCGTCGTAATAAATAATAATACACATATGTAAGCTCCTGGATTTATTTTAGCGCGAGTATATTTGGATTCTTTAAATATTTTGTTGATATTTAATATGATTAAATACATAAAATTATATGTGTTCTGCAGCTCCGCAGCTCTTATGGTAAAACCGCCACTGTTTCAATGTATCAATTAATTAAGCAGTTGAACTAAACCTACTTTTTATTCTCTGTGTATTTAATCGATTATAATATTTTTTATTACGTGCTTTACAATTTTTGTTTTATGTGTTTTAGTTATTTATGGATTTCTTATCTTTACGTACTTTACGTTACTGTATTCTTCCATTAATTGTATCATTTAGGTTATACCTGTAGATACAAAAAGTGTTAAATAAATAAATAAATAAATAAATAAATAATTTGTTTTTTTTACGAAAGAGAGAAAAATAAATCCAATGTATTAATATCTGGAGATCGTGGCGGCCAATCTGTAGGTCCTCTTGTACCAATTCAGCGGTCTTCAAATGTAGCATTCAAATAATTTATATTTATTTGGGCATTATGTGGAGGTGCACCGTCTTGTTGGAAAATGATATGGACATACATACTCGTTAACTGTTAATTCTTCCAAATACTCTTGCATTATGAGGTTAGCCTCTCAAAAAATTGCTATAGCCTTCACCAGGTAAAGAACCACACATTAATATGAAATCGATTTTGAAAATTTCTTTCTCTTATAATTTTAGGATTATCATGACCCCAATGGTATGATGAGTTAAACATGCCGTTATGAGAAAAATTACTTTCATCTGTCCATAAAATCATTTTTGGAAAGTTGGGATTATTATTTGCATTATTGAAGTACCAGCGATAAAACTTTATTATTCAGTCATTTTCATGAAAATGTTGAAAGAAATTCATCTTGTAAGGAAACAATTTATGTTTACGTAGAATTTTATATACAACGTAAGTACTCGGTTAAATTATGATTCCTGGCTAATTCCCGTATGGAAGTATTCGGATTTTCTTGCATACCTAATAGTAAATCTAATTATTGATTTTCATTGCAAGTATATCCTAAATGAACTCTTTTCTTCTTTAGCGTTCCATACTGTCTTCAAGTTTACTAATATTTCTTCTGTTAAGGGAAATTCTATTAGGATAACATCGATATAATTAAACCTACAACACTGTTTTTTCTACATTCATATCAGCATATCAAATTCTTCATTAAAATCATTAATTTTTTTATAAGTTAAACTTGAATGGTGACAACAATTACAAACAAACAGATAGTGGAATGCAAAATTGTTCTTCCAGCGCCTTCTAATTGATATAATTTAGAAAGTGAGCACCGTAAACTAAAATCAAAGGCTAAAAGTATTCTCATTTTTTCTCAAAAATTGCAATATGCAAAGGCAACAAATTTTATATGGTTTGAAAGAAAATAAAAAAATCAATCAAAACGTACAAAAAAATGTATACAATCCCATTTAAAAAAATATCGATGACGTCACCACTCATCTACAGTGTGACGAAAAAAAAATGTACGTCAGTATAAAGAAAATAGCATCCCATTTAAATGTATAGAGAGTGATTTACAACGTATCCAAAAAAATTTGGGAATAGATGCGGTGTGAGAAATGGAGTTAATATCGTAAAAAAAATTTGTAAAATCCTTATAGTTTCCGAGAAAAAAATTATTGAAGTTGTAGTACATTCAACCATTACATAGCTGGACAATACGCATGGAGAGCCACATGGCCTGAGCTACTCCGAATACTGAAATCCGATTTTACAATCGTCATTGTTGCGATACTGTTTACTGTGGTGGTGTTTATAATAGTTTTTTAGTGTCAAAAATGGCTTGCGTATAGTAACTAGGAGTTGATGGATATCGTTTTAATTTATGGTGAAGCAAGACAACATTTGTATTATGGTGAAGTATTTGTGTTATGGTGAAGCAAGGACAACATTTGTGTTTACACGTCGGTGGATAAAATTTTGAACAGTTGTTTGTAACATCAGGTATGTCAAATTATTTTATTATTTAAAACCATATAATTAATTTTATTAATTAATATTAACAATAACGGCAAAAGCAGTTGAATTTGCTGATATAAAATAGGTGCTATAAAATTCTATTTATTTCTTTCCTTGCGAAAGTTTTTGCCCATTTTTATCACACTTTGCCGCTATGCCGGTCGCATTGTGCGAGGTCAGATTTTACAGTGGACCAGTTTCCAGTGCCGTACAGAAGTGTATTTTTAAATCATTTTCGAACTACCCGTTTTGATTTTTTCTTTACAAAATTGTATTTGTAAAGTGTACGTCCAAATTTTTTTTTTGGATAAGTTCTGAATCACCCTGTATATATATATATACAGGGTGATTCAGTCATAATGTCATTAATTTTAACCACGTATTCGGAAGGCTTAATAAAGACAGAAAATCGGAAAAAAAAATTTTTACTCGACTTTTAAAAATGAAGGAAATCAACCCATAACTCCCGCTACGAGGGCTGCCCTGCCGATGCCCGGATGCTCGGAAAATTTTGTAACGTAATGTCACGAACAGTTGTCGGCTAAAGGAACAGCGTTGCCAAGTTCAGGTTCAAGCTCGCCAGGTTAGTATTTGACATATAACCGACCACTTCGTACACTCGATGCACCTGGGCGACTACAGCTACTACGAAAACANCTACTACTACTACTACTACTACTACTACTACTACTACTACTACTACTACTACTACTACTACTACTACTACTACTACTACTACTACTACTACTACTACTACTACTACTACTACTACTACTACTACTACTACTACTACTACTACTACTACTACTACTACTACTACTACTACTACTACTACTACTACTACTACTACTACTACTACTACTACTACTACTACTACTACTACTACTACTACTACTACTACTACTACTACTACTACTACTACTACTACTACTACTACTACTACTACTACTACTACTACTACTACTACTACTACTACTACTACTACTACTACTACTACTACTACTACTACTACTACTACTACTACTACTACTACTACTACTACTACTACTACTACTACTACTACTACTACTACTACTACTACTACTACTACTACTACTACTACTACTACTACTACTACTACTACTACTACTACTACTACTACTACTACTACTACTACTACTACTACTACTACTACTACTACTACTACTACTACTACTACTACTACTACTACTACTACTACTACTACTACTACTACTACTACTACTACTACTACTACTACTACTACTACTACTACTACTACTACTACTACTACTACTACTACTACTACTACTACTACTACTACTACTACTACTACTACTACTACTACTACTACTACTACTACTACTACTACTACTACTACTACTACTACTACTACTACTACTACTACTACTACTACTACTACTACTACTACTACTACTACTACTACTACTACTACTACTACTACTACTACTACTACTACTACTACTACTACTACTACTACTACTACTACTACTACTACTACTACTACTACTACTACTACTACTACTACTACTACTACTACTACTACTACTACTACTACTACTACTACTACTACTACTACTACTACTACTACTACTACTACTACTACTACTACTACTACTACTACTACTACTACTACTACTACTACTACTACTACTACTACTACTACTACTACTACTACTACTACTACTACTACTACTACTACTACTACTACTACTACTACTACTACTACTACTACTACTACTACTACTACTACTACTACTACTACTACTACTACTACTACTACTACTACTACTACTACTACTACTACTACTACTACTACTACTACTACTACTACTACTACTACTACTACTACTACTACTACTACTACTACTACTACTACTACTACTACTACTACTACTACTACTACTACTACTACTACTACTACTACTACTACTACTACTACTACTACTACTACTACTACTACTACTACTACTACTACTACTACTACTACTACTACTACTACTACTACTACTACTACTACTACTACTACTACTACTACTACTACTACTACTACTACTACTACTACTACTACTACTACTACTACTACTACTACTACTACTACTACTACTACTACTACTACTACTACTACTACTACTACTACTACTACTACTACTACTACTACTACTACTACTACTACTACTACTACTACTACTACTACTACTACTACTACTACTACTACTACTACTACTACTACTACTACTACTACTACTACTACTACTACTACTACTACTACTACTACTACTACTACTACTACTACTACTACTACTACTACTACTACTACTACTACTACTACTACTACTACTACTACTACTACTACTACTACTACTACTACTACTACTACTACTACTACTACTACTACTACTACTACTACTACTACTACTACTACTACTACTACTACTACTACTACTACTACTACTACTACTACTACTACTACTACTACTACTACTACTACTACTACTACTACTACTACTACTACTACTACTACTACTACTACTACTACTACTACTACTACTACTACTACTACTACTACTACTACTACTACTACTACTACTACTACTACTACTACTACTACTACTACTACTACTACTACTACTACTACTACTACTACTACTACTACTACTACTACTACTACTACTACTACTACTACTACTACTACTACTACTACTACTACTACTACTACTACTACTACTACTACTACTACTACTACTACTACTACTACTACTACTACTACTACTACTACTACTACTACTACTACTACTACTACTACTACTACTACTACTACTACTACTACTACTACTACTACTACTACTACTACTACTACTACTACTACTACTACTACTACTACTACTACTACTACTACTACTACTACTACTACTACTACTACTACTACTACTACTACTACTACTACTACTACTACTACTACTACTACTACTACTACTACTACTACTACTACTACTACTACTACTACTACTACTACTACTACTACTACTACTACTACTACTACTACTACTACTACTACTACTACTACTACTACTACTACTACTACTACTACTACTACTACTACTACTACTACTACTACTACTACTACTACTACTACTACTACTACTACTACTACTACTACTACTACTACTACTACTACTACTACTACTACTACTACTACTACTACTACTACTACTACTACTACTACTACTACTACTACTACTACTACTACTACTACTACTACTACTACTACTACTACTACTACTACTACTACTACTACTACTACTACTACTACTACTACTACTACTACTACTACTACTACTACTACTACTACTACTACTACTACTACTACTACTACTACTACTACTACTACTACTACTACTACTACTACTACTACTACTACTACTACTACTACTACTACTACTACTACTACTACTACTACTACTACTACTACTACTACTACTACTACTACTACTACTACTACTACTACTACTACTACTACTACTACTACTACTACTACTACTACTACTACTACTACTACTACTACTACTACTACTACTACTACTACTACTACTACTACTACTACTACTACTACTACTACTACTACTACTACTACTACTACTACTACTACTACTACTACTACTACTACTACTACTACTACTACTACTACTACTACTACTACTACTACTACTACTACTACTACTACTACTACTACTACTACTACTACTACTACTACTACTACTACTACTACTACTACTACTACTACTACTACTACTACTACTACTACTACTACTACTACTACTACTACTACTACTACTACTACTACTACTACTACTACTACTACTACTACTACTACTACTACTACTACTACTACTACTACTACTACTACTACTACTACTACTACTACTACTACTACTACTACTACTACTACTACTACTACTACTACTACTACTACTACTACTACTACTACTACTACTACTACTACTACTACTACTACTACTACTACTACTACTACTACTACTACTACTACTACTACTACTACTACTACTACTACTACTACTACTACTACTACTACTACTACTACTACTACTACTACTACTACTACTACTACTACTACTACTACTACTACTACTACTACTACTACTACTACTACTACTACTACTACTACTACTACTACTACTACTACTACTACTACTACTACTACTACTACTACTACTACTACTACTACTACTACTACTACTACTACTACTACTACTACTACTACTACTACTACTACTACTACTACTACTACTACTACTACTACTACTACTACTACTACTACTACTACTACTACTACTACTACTACTACTACTACTACTACTACTACTACTACTACTACTACTACTACTACTACTACTACTACTACTACTACTACTACTACTACTACTACTACTACTACTACTACTACTACTACTACTACTACTACTACTACTACTACTACTACTACTACTACTACTACTACTACTACTACTACTACTACTACTACTACTACTACTACTACTACTACTACTACTACTACTACTACTACTACTACTACTACTACTACTACTACTACTACTACTACTACTACTACTACTACTACTACTACTACTACTACTACTACTACTACTACTACTACTACTACTACTACTACTACTACTACTACTACTACTACTACTACTACTACTACTACTACTACTACTACTACTACTACTACTACTACTACTACTACTACTACTACTACTACTACTACTACTACTACTACTACTACTACTACTACTACTACTACTACTACTACTACTACTACTACTACTACTACTACTACTACTACTACTACTACTACTACTACTACTACTACTACTACTACTACTACTACTACTACTACTACTACTACTACTACTACTACTACTACTACTACTACTACTACTACTACTACTACTACTACTACTACTACTACTACTACTACTACTACTACTACTACTACTACTACTACTACTACTACTACTACTACTACTACTACTACTACTACTACTACTACTACTACTACTACTACTACTACTACTACTACTACTACTACTACTACTACTACTACTACTACTACTACTACTACTACTACTACTACTACTACTACTACTACTACTACTACTACTACTACTACTACTACTACTACTACTACTACTACTACTACTACTACTACTACTACTACTACTACTACTACTACTACTACTACTACTACTACTACTACTACTACTACTACTACTACTACTACTACTACTACTACTACTACTACTACTACTACTACTACTACTACTACTACTACTACTACTACTACTACTACTACTACTACTACTACTACTACTACTACTACTACTACTACTACTACTACTACTACTACTACTACTACTACTACTACTACTACTACTACTACTACTACTACTACTACTACTACTACTACTACTACTACTACTACTACTACTACTACTACTACTACTACTACTACTACTACTACTACTACTACTACTACTACTACTACTACTACTACTACTACTACTACTACTACTACTACTACTACTACTACTACTACTACTACTACTACTACTACTACTACTACTACTACTACTACTACTACTACTACTACTACTACTACTACTACTACTACTACTACTACTACTACTACTACTACTACTACTACTACTACTACTACTACTACTACTACTACTACTACTACTACTACTACTACTACTACTACTACTACTACTACTACTACTACTACTACTACTACTACTACTACTACTACTACTACTACTACTACTACTACTACTACTACTACTACTACTACTACTACTACTACTACTACTACTACTACTACTACTACTACTACTACTACTACTACTACTACTACTACTACTACTACTACTACTACTACTACTACTACTACTACTACTACTACTACTACTACTACTACTACTACTACTACTACTACTACTACTACTACTACTACTACTACTACTACTACTACTACTACTACTACTACTACTACTACTACTACTACTACTACTACTACTACTACTACTACTACTACTACTACTACTACTACTACTACTACTACTACTACTACTACTACTACTACTACTACTACTACTACTACTACTACTACTACTACTACTACTACTACTACTACTACTACTACTACTACTACTACTACTACTACTACTACTACTACTACTACTACTACTACTACTACTACTACTACTACTACTACTACTACTACTACTACTACTACTACTACTACTACTACTACTACTACTACTACTACTACTACTACTACTACTACTACTACTACTACTACTACTACTACTACTACTACTACTACTACTACTACTACTACTACTACTACTACTACTACTACTACTACTACTACTACTACTACTACTACTACTACTACTACTACTACTACTACTACTACTACTACTACTACTACTACTACTACTACTACTACTACTACTACTACTACTACTACTACTACTACTACTACTACTACTACTACTACTACTACTACTACTACTACTACTACTACTACTACTACTACTACTACTACTACTACTACTACTACTACTACTACTACTACTACTACTACTACTACTACTACTACTACTACTACTACTACTACTACTACTACTACTACTACTACTACTACTACTACTACTACTACTACTACTACTACTACTACTACTACTACTACTACTACTACTACTACTACTACTACTACTACTACTACTACTACTACTACTACTACTACTACTACTACTACTACTACTACTACTACTACTACTACTACTACTACTACTACTACTACTACTACTACTACTACTACTACTACTACTACTACTACTACTACTACTACTACTACTACTACTACTACTACTACTACTACTACTACTACTACTACTACTACTTTACTCTGGATGCCGGCTGACATAAGTGCAATTTATACATATCCTCTTATAACTTCTCGTGTAGCTTAATTGCGTCTAGTCTATAATCCTTTCCCTCTATGAAAATATTCGTAACCACGGCTTTCATCCTCCCATTTTTCCAAAAGTCGTGCATTTGGTGTGTATAAAAAATTTATACATACTGTACTTTTACAAAATGTAATCGCAAGAAAAATTGATGAAACGCGCGAGAAAAAATTGTCGGACAAAAATTTTGGAACCCTAAAGGTATCTACCAACCTAAACATGTCAAAATAATGAATTTAAAAAATGTGTTGATAACCAGCTGCTTTTTTCTAGATTTATTTAAAAATATCTAGAATTACATTTTCCCATTGTCCGACATAATATATTTTCCCATTTCCCAGTCCGACGCGTGAAAATCATCGGTTTCACGAAGACCCCAAATTTATCGGAACATCTCAAGCGTGCGAAATCCTATGTGTTCGATAGTCTGTCACCGAAAGCCTACGCCTACGAAAGCCTGTCCGTTCGAGTTCACCCAATTGTAGCGATCGGGTGGGGAGCGAAGACCATTACGCAATTCGACTGGGTGGTTATTCGTTTCAATTAATTAAATAAGCTAAACATTTAATGTATTATTTTTCAAAGTTTTTGGATCAAACCGATTTTGTTGATGTAACTGCTGATTAAAAATTTTTTTACTTAGCAGTCAAACACAGATAGATAAAGGCACACTGCTACTCCACGCATTCAATAAATTGGATTTTTAAGCAATGCGCATAAATAATTAAATTAAACATCCACAAAAATTGATCTGCATAGTCATAAATCTAATATACTTCATGTATTAGATCTATGCAAATAGTAGGAGAATAACTGACAACGACAACAGTGACAAAGTGACAACTGACAATTCAGTCGAATTGTGTAGTAGTCTTCTCTCCCCACTAGCTGCGATCGGGTAAACTCGATTCGAACAGTCAGGATTTCGCAGACGTAGGCTTTCGGTGACATAGTCTATTGAACACGTAGGATTTCCAAATTTATTAATAACTGTCGGACAAAAAAAATGTTTAGGTCTAAGAGAAGTACTTAACATGTAGTACAAGTGGCAGACAAATATATTGCGGCCAATCTACAGTCGGACAAAAAACATCAAATTTTAAAATCCGATTTGTATACATCAGCGATTAGTGATTGTGAAAAAGCGCGGTATATCATTTTTCACTGTTTTCAGTGGTCTCTATTTTACTCCACACTCCACAGTCCATACACAATTCCTTATTCTTGATTTGTGTTATGTTATTGCTGTTTAGTGTTGTGAATTTTTAAATTCGTTTCTTCAGTTATAGCCGAAACACTGTCATTATACATAAGCACTTTTATGTTTTTGTCATATCATAGATATATAGTTTGTATTAACAAAAATTAATTTTCGTGACTATCTTTGATTGTGCACCTACCGTTTTTCTTGTTCCTTTTAAAACCGTAAAATCTACATACCGTGGTTCACGCCTAAATATAATTATTTTAAAATAGAACAATATTGAGTTGAGATTTATATTCAATTGCTTACTTAATATACAGGGTGTTAAAAAAAGAGTGTAAAATATTTAAGGAGGTAATAGTATGAACCAAAATAAGCAGAAAAGTCTCAATAAACATGGGTCCGCAAAGTAACGGTTGCGGAGATATGGAATGTTTTATGTTTTTTAACCCCTTTTTTATTTTGCAAAAACGTTGTGTATTTTCTTATAATAGTTGGTTGATGTTTAGTGAAATAAACAGTACGTATTTGACAGTTGTTCTCAGTGCACAAGTTTTCTTTCGCTATGGCTGGTTACTCTAACGCAGAATTAACAGACATGCATTTCATGTATGGTCGTGCTAATGGGAACGCCACCGAAGCGCGACGTCTTTATGTTGACGCTTATCCAAATCGCCAGATTCCTTCACAACGCATGTTTGGAAGAATTCACCAAAGATTGCGTGATACCGGTTCCTTGAGCAAACAGTGCCATTTATCCGGAAGACCAAGGTCGGTATCCACTCCTAGAGCAGAAGAAGAAATTCTAGCACTGGTAGAGCAGAATCCAGGTACGAGTGTGCGGAGAATATCAGCCGAGGTAGGAATTAGTG
>NW_019419051.1:42663-81707 GCF_000390285.2 Anoplophora glabripennis | reverse complement strand
GTATTGAATGTGAAAGATCAACGATGAGCTCCATCGACAAATTTGGTCGTAGAGGACAACAGAGAACAAAAAAAATACTATTACGCGGACCGCCAGGTGTTGGCTTTACAGTTACCAAAGATGGACACTTTGATATTCAGAATAAGTGTTTAAAAAATATCGCAAATCCAGTAGATGGTGCAGACGCTGTACCACGTGATTTTTTTCACAATTACATTAAGACATACAGCGCGGGAGTTAATAAAGCTTTATTTGGTATAGCAGAAGAAATGAGAAAGCTTAATGAAGTAATTAAGAAGAATAAAAAGGACATAAAAGAACTCAAAGACTATATCGATAATATATTCGGGGTGATTAAGAAATAACGATATATATCATTACTGAATTGTTAAAGTGTATCATACGGTTTCAGAAGCTCGACAAGGTGCATGGTTTTCGTAATAAATAAATGCATTCTGAATATAAATGAAATTATGAGTAATGTGAAGAGACAGGTCGTTAATGAGTTACACAAATCCGCTCGAAGAAATTTTCGAAGAAGAAGAACTATAATAAAAGAATTTGGTGACCTATGGCAGGTCGACTTAGCCGAAATGCAAGGTTTTGCTAAAGAAAACAAAGGACTTCGATACATACTCATTGTATGTTATTCTAAATATGTTTGGGCCAAACCACTTAAGAACGAAACAGCTACAGAAGTTCATAATGCAATGAAAAGTATACTTCGTGAGGCTGCTTATTCTGCAAAGCACTTACAGTCGGACTTTGGAAAGGAATTTTATAACCGTCATTTTTCATCTCTAATGGAACAGTATAATATTAATCATTATTCGACGTTCAGCATAAAAAAGGCAGCAATCGTTGAACGTGTTATAAGAACATTNTCATAACGCAATGAAAAATATATTTCGTGAAGCTGTTTATTCTGCGAAGCACTTACGGTCGGACTTTTTTCATCTCTAATGGAACAGTATAATATTAATCATTATTCGACGTTCAGCATAAAAAAGGCAGCAATCGTTGAACGTGTTATAAGAACATTAAAAAATTCGTTATATAAAGAATTCTCGGTCAGAGGCAATTACAAATTGTACGATATTCTTCCTGAAATTATAAATTTATACAATAATAAAGTTCATCGTACAACAGGAATAAAACAAAATTAAATTATTAAAATTAAGTAGCATTAAAACCAAAATTCTGTGTTGGTGACACGGTTCGAATTAGCAAATACAAAGGTGTATTTGAAAAGGGATATACAGCTAACTATTCAGCGGAACTGTTTAAAATTGTTAAAGTAAATATAACAAATCCCATAACATACATGATGGAAGATATGGATGGTCAACCTATTAAAGGATGTTTCTATGAGTACGAACTTCAGAGGACGAAATACCCAGATGTATATTTAGTGGAAAAAATTTTGAAAAAGAAGGGCAATAAATTGTTTGTTAAATGGCTCGGACTACCATCAGAGCAGAATGGTTGGATCAACAAAGCTGATATGGTTTAATGTTTTATAAAATGATATGGCAAAATATGTACTTAATATATCTACAGCTTTATGTAATACTGATATGTATATATATTTTTTATTTTATCACAATAAAATTACGTCTCAAGTACATCACTATATTAATTTTCTTTCTTTGCCTANTTTACTAAATACAGGAAGTGTACTGGAGGAAACATTACTTGTCAGATTCTCCACGTTGATTACGATTGGACGAAATGATGGTTCCAGTTCTTGTAATTTTTGTTTAAGAAATATTTCCTTCCGGTAGCCTTTAACATAAACCATACCTATATTGCAGTATAATAAATGTTTGCGCAATATATCATCCAACATTTCATAATTTATGTAACCATCAGAATATCTTAATCCGTGGTGGAATCGCTCTAGATATGTAACTTGTCTTTTCGATTTTTTATCTAGTGTATTGAATGAAACCGGGGGTTTCAATAGATAATGGGCGGTGTATTGTCCGCTGATAAATGAAATCTCTTTTGGGTAAAAAACTGTTTCAAATTAAAACCTTGTATATCGACAATTGTCTCCATTTATAATGAAATTGTGCACTTTCCCTTCAATGATTCTCACACAAATGAAGATAGTAATTAATACACAGCTCTTTAAGTAACTATTTGCTATCGGTGTTGTATAGCTTTACTTTAGTCATTTATCTATTTTTTTCAATTTTGATATATATTTATTAGTGGCACATTTGGGATTTCTTCATTTTCTCAATTCATTATCATATAATCAATAATAAAAGACATGAATATGGTAAAAAAATGTGTATATTTATTGCATGATATATAAACATGAAAATTATAATTTATAAATCTACATACTATATATATAAAACATATTGAACATACACTATTAATTTACAATTTACTTAGTCTAAACACATACACTACTTAACATTATTGCACATTATGCAGCAGTCTGTTAATTTCAACTGGTTGAGCGGTAGCCTATAAGAACCACAATTATAAGACAGGAAATCTTCCAGCTTGATTGTCCTGTGCGATTCGATGTACTGGTATCTGGAAGTGGGAATAGCATCGATGGCGAAACACTCGAAGCACCGATAGCAGAGGAAGTAGAGTCTGTCACCTGGTACTACGTTGGACGACATCGTAGTGCAATACTTCTTCTGCCCCGAGAAGATCTCTACCGCCTCCACATATATCCCTCGAACAAGTCCCTCTGCGACATCGTCCGTGGCATCAGCTTTCACACCTTCGTCATGGCTCTCCCCGACCACATCGAATCCTACCTCAATCAACTGCCTTATAGATAAATCCGCAATATTATGGGGGTCGACCTACATGAACACAAATTACATATAAATTACCTGCAATTAAAATAGAAAACTAGGTACAAGTATAGTACATACCTCGTCGTTCTCTTCGCCACTGTCTTCTTGAAAATTCGTGGTAGCTGTTTACTGCTCCAAGATCCAACGAAACTGAATTAAGGTAGCGACCCTCCTCCGGTTAAATATAGTTTATGACGGCACCCGAGTGGAGGGATTGGCTTGCTCGCCTTCCATCGTCGCCGTGGGAACCGCCATCTTGGAGCGTGCCTTCCCCTGAGATTTTACCATCACTTGGCGTCGATGATCGGCCTCGTCCTCGGCGGAACTACCGTACATACGCGGTAGCTAATTGCGCGTCCGCGACTGCCGCCACCACCGCTTCCCTCCGAGTCCCGGGGTTCGTTGTAGTTTTTGGCCTTTTGGCCACCGGCACCAGGGCGATTTCTGTACCCTGGGGGAGACGCACGGTCGGTGGTATCTCTGAAACCGCCGGTTGCAGCCACTGACGCTGCAATATCCGCTGGGCGGGCGGCAATACCGGCAACGGCTGGGGTTCGCGTACTGCGGGCCTCTTGCCGCCACACGTTGTTTTCTACCACGCTTTAATCCCATCATCGTGATGTTCGAGAATTCACAACACAATCGACCACGAAACGAAAACGAAAAAACGATATTTCTTTAATTTGCAAAGCAATTTGCCACTTCAGACTCGGAACGGAGACACACGTCTGCACCCGGCGGAGTTGAGAGGAAAAGAATTTGGATGGCGTCTCTAGCGTAGCTCGTCGCTACCTCTCTGTCCCTCTTAACCTGCTCGGTGGTTCCGCGCAGCTAGGGTACGGTTTCTTCTACCTGCGCCTTTCAGGTCCCGCGTCTGACTTTGCCGGTGTTGCCATCCTTCTCTTTATACCTATACTTCGTTTCGAATAAGGAATGTATGTATACTTCGTTTCGACTAAGGATGGCCGGCTATATTTGTTTTTTTTTGTACCTTATCACTTATTAATTAATGTGTGTACTTTTGGATTATGTAACGAGGTTAAAGAACTACACTGTCGCTATTGCGTTTCAATTTATTTTTTTAATTCATATCGCTATTACACGTATTAAATAATTCATATCGCTGTTACACGTATTAAAATCAACTTCTGCATTTTCGTTTCCTTTATTTGTCTCATTACAATTTATTACAATTACTATACTTATTATATTGTCTTAACCTTAATTACTTCTACATATTTCGGTAATCATTTTACTTAAAACTAATCTTAACCTAGCGATTCCGTTATCCAGTTCACTTTCGATGTTAGTCTATCGCGACGGTGGCCTAGTTCGTTAAGTCGGTTATTCGTCACTCTCAATTGCTCGTTCAAGCGAGAGATTTCCTCCTGTATTCTGTCCGCTTCCTGTTGAGTCCTTGTGAACTCGCCGTCCGTCAAGTTTCTCTCCTTTACCAAATTCTTTTTTATTGTTATGGCCTGCCTGAATATTGCCATCTCGGTTTCTTGGGAAAACATACCTATCTCCGTTTCGAGATGGGTATTCTCCTCGGTGTCGTCGGCTATGATAATGAGGTTGTTGATATTTGCCGTCGCGCCCGAATTATTACTATCCGCTTGTTCCTTTTTATTCGACCTGGTGGTCGTCTCTTCTAGCAAGTTTTTTAGTTCGCTTGATTGTGCGGCCGGTTTCTCGCCCTCTTTTATCTTTTGTTTTTTGGAGGGCCCCTCTTTATCAATGGAGCGACGGTTCTTTTTTGTAGATCTTGCTCCTTTGTCCTTGTTATTTCCGTCCCAAACTGTCGTCCGCTTCTCGGGAACTGCGAAGTCGCCCTCGCTCCATGGTGATAATTCTTGGATGATCTCTACCATCATTTCTTTGCTTACGTTTTGGTTTTGGTGACATCCTTCGTTTATTGCTTCTGCCAGAGCTTGGTCGACGATATCCCCTGGAAGTGCGACCTCCCCGTGGAACGTTTCCTGAGCGTTACGTGACTCTTCTTGCCGCCACGCGTTCTGATACACTTCCGTGTGGTAACCCGGATGCTGTAATGTGGACGCTATGGCATGCGCCGCGTTTTGTTGTCCGTTAATGGGATTTGTGATCCAGGACTGCAGCTGGTTGTCTTGAAGATTCGCGTTAGGTATTATTATATTAGATAATACCCTCATCGTTTCGATATTTTTCTGCGGTGTCCTATTGCGTGGTGTTGAATTTTCCGCGGTTTGCGGTCTTCGGCTTCCGCTAGTTTTTTGGGTGACGTTTCTACTATTGCCCATTGTATGAAGTTAATTACTTTGTCGAACTGCCACTAGAACTTTTACACTGGACGACGACTATACGAGTGTTAACTCCTCTGAGGCATCACGGCATTTTATCCCATCCGACTCTCTCCCCCACCATCCCCACTCTGCCATGAAGACCTCATATATACCTTACTATACGTTCTGGTGCTTAGTGTGAATGAGGCAGTGTGAATGGTATGGTACGAATGAAAGACTAATTGTGTAATTATTATTTTATTTACTTTCCTTACACGTTAATGCGGCATTACCTACATTACGTGTAATGAATGATAAACTTTATTTTTGTTTTACATTTAAATACATTACATAGTAGTAATTAGGTTATGTAACAACTGTCTTACAACGTATTTACGTAATTACATTACAATTACTTCTCTATACCACACATTACATACAATTACGTTTATCCATTATTATTAACGACATACATTACTTACAATACGTATAGTTATAAACTTTATTTTTTGTATTAAGTATAATTAAATTACATTGTAAGTAAGTAATAAATAGGTTATGTAACAATTATATTCCTTACATTTTTAATATTATGATACATTACGTTTATTTTTTATATTTCAGTCATTAGATCTTTTTTTTTACTACTCTGTACTGCGCACTACCTACGATTACGTTTATCCGTTAACTTTACTTTTATTTTAATTATCTTTAAATTACGCTGCTATACGTATATGGTACGAGTATAACCGCGTGTTCCCATATTTCCCCGTATTTCTTTTCTCCCTCGCCAAAAATTATTGTTGTACTTAATTAACTTAATTCCTCGAGTGCGCTTATTAAATTTCTCAACCTGATTTCACTGTCTTTGCTACTACATCTAGTGCTTTGACTTAAAGTTGTTACGAACCATTCGAAATTTTTCTCTGCTTCCGTTAAGTAGTATTGTATATCGTTATGACCCCACGGTAGACTACGTGTTGTATTTGGTATTATGAATATTTTGTCGTCGAAGTATGATAATGCCACCTTGTTTTTTATTTCTGTGTATATGTTATGTAATTCGCTTCGAAACGAAGTCATTTTTCTGAATATAATACCGCCTTGCTCTACGATTTTTTTATAGTCTTCGACTGTTAAGTTCTTTTTAATGACTGATTTCTTTATGCCTTTGGCTTGTTTTACTTCCGTATTTACCGATTTTACGTAATAAGCTTTTGCGCCCGTTCCGTAAAATTCGATAATTGGATCCGATGGAAATTCGTCTTTCATATTTCCCAATACGGATGCCGTTACGGGAATACCGAACTTATTTCCTTCTTTATAATTTGATATATCGAATATTCTCGGATTTGACTTGATAAATTCATAAAAATCGGTATCGGTATAAAGCAAAGAGACGTTATCCTTATAGTTTCTTTTTATTATGTCGTAGTAAAAATTATACAACACCGTCTTGGATAATTCTAATATTGAAAACCCGAGATACAATGGTTTGTTGTAATGAGCTCTTGTTCTACCCATATGTATGGCTACGAAGTCTTCTGAAAACGTTGTACAAGTTTTAAAATTCGGCCGGGCGATTAATGTGTTTGCACCTAAGGATCTCCCCCTTCTTTCCCAATGAGTTATTAGTTTAATGTCTCTTCTATTATCCACGTTTTCCATTGTTTTTCCGTACACCGCGTTGTTCATTAATTTATATAGATCCTTTTCGAATTTATTTGTTGCCTTATTCCTCATTTCGGTATTTAAATCTATGTATGCTTTTAACCAGCAACTCTGACTGAATTTCATTATACGGTGTACTTTTTTCAATTTCAAACCGTTTCTTAAAGCTTGTTTTAAATTTCTAAAGTGTATTATATATTTACTTTTATTATTCAAGTTGGGTATCAATTTTGGAATTTTCGACTTAGAACCGGGAGGAATCATGCTCTCTGCTAAAAATGGCAAGTCTCTATGTAAGTCGTGCAATTCCGATGGATATTCNTCGATGAACTTTGGTAACTTCATGTATGAAGACGCACATAGAGGACTATTTTTATTTATATTTACTTCCACATACAAAATTTCGAAGATAGCCCAACCTGAAACGTTAAATACATACATGTATTTAAACAAATCAATGTGTTTTACACATTTACTTACCAGAATCTTTTTCTTCAAATTCCGATGTTTGAGATATCATCGTATCGACAAACTCTTGATAAATATTGTTGAGATCCTTGGATTCGTCAATAATCCTATTAGAACTATTGAATGCTTTAACATCTGTTGTTTCCTCCGTTGGTAATACATTTGCCGAAGGTTTCCATATTGACTTTTACAGATTTATGGACCTTCACGATTTCTTCTAGCAATTCCAATATCTTCTCTTTTACTTCATTAAAAAACAAGTTGTAATCTATATGCTGATTTTGACTATACACTCGATAGCTAATAATTCTACGCTTGAACGCGCCGTTGATAATTTGTATACCGTCGCATTTGAGTACAAGACATTGTTCTGTGCTCCAGCGTTCTGCGATGCGAATTTATTTGATTAGCGGGTATAGTCTTATTACAACATTTAATAGTTTGAGTAGTTGAAGAATCGATTTTCATACGTTTAGTACTATGTTCGTCTGCACTGGTTATTCTCGCTTTGCAAGAAATCCTCTCATGACGCCGTAAATTGTCACTACGAGTAAACGTTTTACCACATCCACTACACAAATGCATTTTGCTATATTCCACGTTCCTGACGAAGAATTCGACTCTAAATGATTTCAGCTTACCCCATTCCCTCCTTTTAAATATCGGGTTTGAGAGTGTGGGCCGAGCATTCCTTGTTTACTAAATGACGTCACTTCAAAGTCATTCAATGTCGAATGCCTCCTCCCATATGCAGAGGTCAAATGAAGGTCACCGTGACCTCTATCAATGTCATTCAGGTCACGGATGACCTCATCCAAGGTCATCCCAAGGTCGAAAGTGGAGAGGGGAGTCTCAGCACCGGCTATAATAACCTACTCCCAAGATTCTGTTGTTGATGATACCTGCCGATACATTAACTTTCTGTGGATGCTGCGTATGCGATTCGCATGTCCAGTGTGGATTTTCCTGGGACCAAAAGCGATAGTTGTGCCTGTTAACCACTCCATTTAAATAAAATGTAGCTTCATCCGAAAAAAGTACGTCTCGTTGAAAACCATTATTGTCGTCACACCGTCTCATCATTTCTTCACAAAATTGTAATCGCCTATCATAATCGTCTTCCAAAAGCTCTTGGACAATTTCTCTCAGCCTGACTTCTTATTTTGTCTCCACATCCAAGCAATATCAAAATTTCGATGCGTTGCCTTTCCGACTATATCATTGCAATTCAGTAAATAACTTGATTGTGACACAATAGTAACGTTTCAAACTCCAATTTACAACTAAAGCGAAAAATTTACCAGAAAGCCTGGCAAATAAGTGGTATCAAAAAAACGCAACATAAAAAATATATCTTTTTTGCGTTGGCAGGGATAGGTACAGTTTCAAATTCTTTATTGTGCAAATTCATGGAGGATAACACTGAAGATAATTAAATTTTATTTCACTTGTTAAGTAGGTGTTTTATACAACCCTAAAGTTTTTAGTTATAAGACTGTTGTTAGGTATAGACATAAAATATAATCAAACTAGTTAACTAGTTAAAAACAAATAATAAAATTTGGTGATTTGTATAAAATTTAAAAAAATAACAATATCTATAGTTTAAATACCAAATTTTGTTGAAGTAATTTTAGTCATGTACAATTAGTTTAATTTTCCAAGACAGTTATAAAAATAAATTTTTAGTCACTATAAGTATTATAATTGAAATATTTTTTTGAACACTTTGAAATTTTTTTTATTAAATTTTGAACCGCTCCTGAGGCAAGACTTATTGTTTCAATTATTAGTATTTTTTTATAGAATAATAATCAAGATCACTTAAAGTTATAAGTTAAGAAAAATATTAAAAAAAATAAATAAATAAAAGTTCTCAAATAAATAAAAATCAATTAAAGTAAAGGACTTGAAAAATAATCAATTATATTCTATTATTGTTGTTATTGTTGTTATTGAAAATATTACAAATAAATAAGTATTGTTAAATCTTAATATCATAATATATATATACAGTGTGTCTACTTAAGTTGGAACCATATGGAAAACTTTTTTATTATTGGTTTTATGAAAAAAAGTTATTCTTCATAAAAAGTTCTGCATGGTCTAAAATCTAATATGCAACCTTCAGTTATCAAAATTTCCCAGTCGTATACGAGGTATATCAGAAATTATGAATTTTGCTCTATAGTAAAGTACCTTTATTTTTGACAATACAGAAGAATGTTATAAAGAAAAGTTATTTCAAGTTATTTTCAAAAGATTCAGATTTTGTGATTATTTACGTTTTACATTAAATTATTTGTATTTATCTCTTATCTGTTAAAAATATGATAACCTTTCCAATTGTTAATGTTTATGAACAACCTTGCAATTTAAATACGTAATGAATGCATAATAATTATTTATTTTAGAAATAGCAAAATCCATACAAAGAATATTTAGTAAACAAACATCATACTTATTTATACAGAAACAAACATAAATAAATTTTAATTCATTATACTAAAGCCTCGACATATCCACCTTCTCTTTGCAAACATTTGATTGTTCTTTTGCCAAACTCCTGTAATACTTTCCGTATCATATTTGGAGTAATTTTTTGGCATTCTTCAGAAATAATCCTCTCCAAATGGTTTACATTATCAAATGGTCCTTGCTGATAAACTTGCTGTTTTATGTAACCCCATAAAAAAAGTCAAGGGAAGTTAAATTAGGGGACCTGGGAGGCCAGGAAATCTCTGAATACCTATGAATCACCTTTCCATTAAAAATATTTTCAAGGAGTACTCTAACGTTTACTGTACTATGGATGGAGGCACCGTCTTGTTGGAACTAAATTTTAATACGTTCTTGTAACGGAAGTTCGTGCATAAATTCACTGACTTGATTTTCTAATAATTGTAAGTAATGTGCGGCATTCAAGGAATGTCGAAAAAAATAAGTCCAATTAATTTATTTTTGTACATACCACACCATATGTTCGTTTTAAACGAATATTGGTTACGACTTTTTATTACAAAGTTTGGATACTGTCAGACCACCAGCGACAATTTTGTGATGAGACGGTTCCGTTGGAAGAAAATGTTGCCTCATCGGAAAAAATTATACTTTTTATAAAAAACGGGTCTTCTTCAAACTTTTCTTGGATCAGAGCGCAGAATTCAAATCGTCTGTCGTAATCACTTGGTTGTAATGTACGTACGAATTGCAGTTCCTATACCTATACCTATTTCTTTTTAAAATATTTGCATCTGTATCTTTACTTACTGCAGTATTTTGGATTCGATAAGCCCTTTTGCGAAATGACTTTATTGGTTCTTCTACGACAGAAAGCATCACTTCAAATTCATTGTCTTCATTGGCAATCCGTTTTCGGCGTTTATGCTTAAAATTATTTTCAATACTTCCACTGGTCTTGAATTTATTTAATATTAATATTTCATGTCAGTGCATCCTCGATTACGTTAAATTGTATCAAGCCATGCGGAAAAATTAGTAAATAATAACAAAATCTGAATCTTCATATTAAATGGCTGTAATTGCATATTTCAAAATAACTTTTAATTCAAAATAACTTTTCTTTATAACATTCTTCCGTATTGTTAAAAATAAAGGTACTTTACTCCTGAGCAAAATTATTTACTTATTATTACTTATTTTTTATATACCTCGTATATGACTGGGAAAATTTGATAACTCAAGGTTGCATTTTAGATTTTAGACCATGCAGAACTTTTTATGAAGAATAACTTTTTTTCATAAAACCAATAATAAAAAAGTTTTCCATATGGTTCCAACTTAAGTAGACNATGAAAAATGTGGCACTTTTTCAGAGGAGCTTGACACTAATGAATCCTTCTACTTGCATTAATATCGACTAACTGCCTGTTGTCGTTTGGAGAAATTGAAGATCTTTAAAAAATGTTGTGCTTTGGGGGTGGCGATCGCCACATCGCCACCCCCTCTGGATCCGGGCCTGTACACTCGATAGCTAATAATTCTACGCTTGAACGCGCTGTTGATAATTTGTATACCGTCGCATTTGGGAGTACAAGACATTGTTCTGTGCTCCAGCGTTCTGCGATGCGAATTTATTTGATTAGCGGGTATAGTCTTATTACAACATTTAATAGTTTGAGTAGTTGAAGAATCGATTTTCATACGTTTAGCACTAGGTTCGTCTGCACTGGTTATTCTTGCTTTGCAAGAAATCCTCTAATGACGACGTAAATTGTCACTACGAGTAAACGTTTTACCACATGCACTACATAAATGCATTTTGCTATATTCCACGTTCCTGACGAAGAACTCGACTCTAAATGATTTCAGCTTACCCCATTCCCTCCTTTTAAATATCGGGTTTGAGAGTGTGGGCGGAGCATTCCTTGTTTAAAATGACGTCACTGCAAAGTCATTCAATGTCGAATGCCTCCTCCCATATACATAGGTCAAATGAAGGTCACCAACTGTTATGACGTCCCTTCAAAGTCATTCAATGTCGAATGCCTCCTCCCATATGCAGAAGTCAAATGAAGGTCACCGTGACCTCTATCAATGTCATGCAGGTCACGGATGACGTCATCCAAGGTCATCTCAAGGCCACTCAAGGTCATCCCAAGGTCGAAAGTGGAGGGGGGAGTCTCAGCACCAGCTATAATAACCTACTGACGTAGCCATGGTAATTTCTGATAAGAATCATGACGATTGGTGGACGCTTTAAATAATATTGTGAGCTATCTTAATGGTTATAACCTCTTTTTTAATGCCGAGAAAACTAATTTATTACAAATTCATAATTACCAAAAAAAAAGTAGAGAATATTATGGTTAAAATTAATGATACTTTTTTCTTCACATGACTCAATACGATTTTTAGGCCTTTATATCGACGAAAATTTGCATTGGAAGCATCACTGCGATAAGTTAATTAGTACCTAGCTTAAATAAATTAAAATTTCTTTTTATAAATTTACGGACGGTATTAACACAAAATCGAGTTTTAAATATACATTTTGCAAAAGTTGATTAAATTTTAAGGTACGGTATATGTTTTTGGGCTGGTTCGGCTTCTACTCCTACTGTATTTATTGCACAAAAAAGGTTTATTAGGGCTATTGCCGGAATATCTTCTATGGAATCATGTAAACCTTTTTTTAGGAATTATGAAATTTTGACGTTAACATCGTTGTATATTTATGAATTATGTATTTATGTATTTAACAATGTGCACTCATTTGTATTAAATGAAGATATTCACAGTTATAATAAACGTCATAAACATGACTTCTACATTTCATCAGTAAAGTGTAATGTAACCAAAAAATCTCCAATTTACATCGGGCTACAAATATTTAATCGTATTCCAGATCATTTAAAATCGGTACAAAATATTAGAAAGTTCAAAAAGAAATTAAAAATTTATCTGATAGATAAGCCTTTTTATTCACTGTCAGAGTACATGTAATTTTATGTGTCTATATGCATCAATGTCTGAAATGTCCGATCTGTTGATATTTTATTATGTAGATACTTCCTTCGTTGTTCCTCCATGTTTGACTGATTTCGCGGTGGCAGTCTTTTCCTAGGAGTTGATATTGTATACGGGGGCCTCCGCTGAGCCGGTGGCTACGCACTTAGCGAGAACCTTTTTTTTTAACGCGAACGCGACTCGCTTCTTCAGCCACCTCAGTCCTCACGGGGACCGACCAGACGTAACCCGACCTACGTCATACCGGCAGAGCACGAAGCAAGTTTATTTTTTTTATGGAATCACCTTTTTCTTGCTTGGGCCTACTCGGTTTCTCGAGGACGTCTTACTGTCGCACCCCGTCGTAGGAACGGCGGCACTGTCTTGATTCTTCTAGAGCTTAGGGTTGACGCCGGCGTCAGACCCAGTGCAAAGCCTCAAGGTGTGTTGCTCCTGTTCTCGCTTCTGTGGTGCCAGACAGCCGTAATTCCTTGTAGGCGTTCAGCAACGGCTGAAAGACTTCACTGATGAAATCCCTTCGCTGTGGCACGCGCTTGCCCGAATTATTAGTTTATAGTCCGTAATGAAAATTACAGACTTCGAATTCTTTTATTATAGGGGCTGACTTCCCAGAATAAGAGAAGTCAAACCACTTGCACCTGCTTTCCCTTGTGAAGTTGTAGCGAATTCTTTTATAGAGTCAATTGTTAGCCGGTGCTCAGACAACTGACTCCTGGTATACCTCAGTCACGCGAATAAAATTGCAAAATAAAAATAACCGCGACCTGGGAGGCGGATGATAAATTGAAAGTTAAAAGTCGACCGTCATGCGTCCGCACACTAACTCAACTTGACTCTCTCTGTCCAGAGCAAGTGTCTGAGGCAGAGTATTACTATTATAAATAAGTTTTTTTATTGTTTTTATTGTGGTAATAATAATGATGGGTAATCATAAAATGTCGGTTGGTTATTCTTAAACAACTTTATTTTCCTCTTACAAAACATTAGCGAACAGAAACACAAACGCCATCTTATCTCTATCTATGCTTCTTCTTGACCACTTCAACCACATACCCATGGAGACACGTAGCGCGCGAATTTCAAATTCACAAAAAATGTCTATAGTTCGGCCCTACCTGACCACAGATCGTTCTCGATCTGATTGTACAAATAGGATCGTTAACATGTTAAGAACATAAATTCATAAAGACCATAAATCATAAAACATAAATGCATAGAGACATAAATTCATAACATAATAAGTTCATAAAAACATAAAGGTCACATAACATTTAACATAAGACATAAAGGTAAGTATTATCTATCAATAAACTTTTACATAATTTTTTAAGTTTACGATATCTGACAATGAACATAATTCATAAATTCGTTAGGTAAGTAATCAGTTTTAATTACTAACTTTTCTCATAAATATAAACGCAAAAAATATATTTAAATACAAAATATCAAAATCTAATCTGTGCTTAACCATAATTTCATATTTTCAGTACTAAAAATTCCTTTGAATGGTCTCTGAGTAAGTTGGAAATCTTTTATATCGGTAATTAAATATCTGTCATTATCAAGAACTTGTTTAATTTCATAAGGTCCTTTATATTTTGGGATTAACTTCTTATTAACATTCGGTGTAACATCGAAATGTCTAACCATAACAAAATCTCCAATTTTATAATGATAAGGAACTTTATGAGATTTGTCAAATTGTTTTTTGTTATAATTTTGAACTTTCAGGTTTTGATTCTGTGCTTCCTGTCTCATCTCGAAATTTTTATTTTCCCTAATCATCAACTGTTCTTTAAGGATCTTAATGTTTTCATCTAAGTTTTGTGCAAATGATAAATTTTGTTCAAATGGATTTTCTTCTAATATCAAAATACTAGTCGCCCTACTAAGAGCGTCAACGTGTGCCATTCGCTTGCCAGCTCTATGGTTCTATTTCATAATCATAACCCTAAAGATACATAGCCCACCTTGAAATTCTTGGATTAATAGTTGTTTGCTAAGAGTTAGTCTAAAACTATCACAGTCAATGACTATTTTAAATTTAATCCCTGATAAATAAATATGTAATCGCTTTATGGCATAGACTACACATAAAGTCCTCGAAACTATGATAGCGACTCTCAGTCGGTGTAGCTCGTTGACTGAAAAAGAAAACTGGTTTAAACTTTCCGTCTTTTTGCTTTTGAACCATAATCTCACCGTACCCTACTGCAATGGCATCACAGTGTAGCTGAGTTTCTAAAAGTGGCGAATAAACAGCTAAAACCTGATATGATGACAAATATTGTTTAAGTTTTTCAAATGCTGCCAACTCTTCAGACTCAAATTTAAAAATAGCGTTTTTTCTAATTAGAGCGTATAACGGTTTTGCGATGACAGAAAAGTTTTCAACAAATTTCCTAAAATAACTCGCGAGGCCAATAAATGGATGTACCTACCTCTTTTATTGTTTTCAGAACTGGTTAGTTTAATATTGCATTGATGTTACTAACCCCTGGTTGAATACATTTTTCTCTGACTATAACCAAGATAACTAATTTTGTTTTGCATGAATAAGCATTTATCAAGACGTAATTTTAATTTATATTCTCTTAATAAGCTAAATAAAATTTCAAAATGTTCAATTTCGTTCTCGGTTGCTAATAAAATATCATCAATGTGAAGTAGAATTTTATTTTTCCTAATTAAAGGTTCAAATATGAAATGTGTAAATCGCTGAAAAACTCGTGGAGAATTTGTTAATCCGAATGGCTATATAAATATTCAAATTGGCCTAAGGATGTGATAAAGGATGTATACTTAATAGAATCATCCGCCATTTTGACATGATGAATACCACTTTTTAAATCTAGAATAGTAAAAATCTTTTTGTCTTTAAGTGTATCTAAATAATCTTTATTTATTTCTCTAAACTCAATGCAAAGTCTTATTTCTTCCTTATTTTTTTTGGTACTAACTCTATAGGAGATACATAAGGTGAGTTACTTGGTCTGATAATACCCTCCGACATAAGATCATCTAGAATTTTATGCAATTTTTGCTTTTCTGAAAAAGATAACCTTCGTGGACGAAAGCTAATAGGTTGTTGATGGGTCAAACTAACAGTCATTTTAAAACAGGCAGAAAAATATATGTTAGTCTCACCTTGCATCCAGTAGTTAATGTATAGGCTGCTGCATCTGCCGGCAGCCTTTTCGGGTCGGTAATCCAGAGCTGGCGTGAATACCATATCCCGAGGTATGTCACTGTTGCGGACGAACCAGGGGGCCTTCGTTGCACAACGGAGGACGATATTCTCAACGGCTTGCACCCGGTTTAGTCTTCGTCCTTACCGTCCTTGCTCTGCGTACCACGGAGTCGATGTGCGGCTTCCATATCAGCGTGCGATCTAACAAACTGGATGCCTTTCCCCTTCGAGCCTCATGTGTCTCCGGGAACTCGTTCGGTACCGGAGGGAAAACATAGTATATGTGCTTTTCTCCGGGTTAATCGCCATCTTCCATCTATTGCACCAGTCGGGTGAGGGCTCTCTGGAGGTACCTCTTCGCCATGTCGGGGTTCAGAGAATGGACCGTGTCTTAGGTGTAGAGGCACACGATCGTGCTCTCTGTCTTGGGCATATCGGATGATATATATGTTGAACAGGTGCGGCGCCTTGCGAGATGTCTCGTTAGGTAGATAGGCCCCTTCCACCTTCCCCTGCCTCTAAGGAAGGACTCCACCACCTTGACCAGTTCCATAAAGTAGCGAAATTATAGCATTTTACAAGAAGCCCATCGTGCCAGACCCCGTCGTAGGCTTTGGCGACTTGTATTTTATATGAAAAAAATTTTCTTCCTGTTTGCTAGAAACGACTGTTATCCAGAAAATTGGACGACAAATGGAGACTGCACAATTTGTGTGAGAAATTTGAACCAATTTCATTCTTATTTTCTGGTTAACAACAATATCAGTCAACTTTTGTAGTCTGCGAATATTTTTTAGAAGTGATCTTAACTTTTCGATTACTATACAGATTATATCGACTTACTCCAGTTACGTTTTTACGAACACAACAAAATTCATCATATCAAAGTAAATGTTCTATTGCTTTCAGTTTACTTTACGTCTTCCCGCACTCTTTGACTTATCCTTAGGGTATTTTAATTTTAACGGCATTGAACTTGAATATGCGCAATTTGACCTGAGTATTAATAGGAACTGCATTAACCACCTTGCAAACACTGATCATTGGTAGCATTTGGTAATCGGGACACTTATGGTAACCACAAAAGAACTGTTCCATCGGTCAGCAGATGGTCATCTTTGATTTGACATCATTTGTGCACAAATAGATGTACTTGTATATGGTTTGTCAGTTTGTATTCAGCTACAGCTATTTGTATTTACTTTGCAGTTTCTAAGTTGGTAATGTACCATTCTATCAATATTCTGCATTTTATACGAAGCTATTTATGTACCAATGCACATTTGTGTCACACTTTTCAATGAATTTATTACAAAAATACATACTTTGATAACCTATACAGAATGCGTCAGAAGTACCTACCTGTATTAACCTTACGATGACAAATGAATGATTCTAAAATTAATATGTGTACTTACGTCTTACGCATTCTGGGTATGTTATTGAAATATTATCACTAACTAACAAAAATATTCACTAAACAACACCACTTATTTTTTTATTTGCATTATACTGTTTATTGATGTTGAAACTACGTCTAAATTCAAAACCAGAAAAACAAATGGCAGAAAGCGGATAAGCAGAAAGCTAATTTAATAATAATTTAACATCTTGGCCACTAAGGGCGACATTAACGATACCTATCGTTGATAACATGCATAAGTCAAATATGGAAGTGAATTTACCATGACTGTCCCACAAAATAAAATATATAGGAAATAATTTATTATTTTCTTATACCACTCCATCAAACGACTATTAATGGATAAATCGGTGTGGTTGAATAGTATTTGACCATTTCATATCATTAAATGGCAATCTCTAACAACAAAAAGTTAGTGGATTACAACACATAATCCATTCAGGCCCACTATAAATTTGCCTGTACGATAAGAGTGCCATCAATGACCTTAATGGCCCATTATCGTATGTCGCAATTCTTGTGTTTGCTAGGCAGTACGTATTTTCAAGTAACCCTATAAATTAATATCGAGCGAATTAAGGTTTGGAAAGTGTGGTGGATATGCTGCTGATTCACGTTTTGTCCAATGTTGTTGATGAGTATTATTCAAATTCAAACATTAAAATAAAAATGGACCGTCATGCAAAAACAGTATGTTCCATCGATTTTGATGGTCGACTTCACACATTCAATGTGGGTTATTATAAGAGCAGTAATGCATATTGCGTAAGTTAACTCCTCCATTAATTTGGGTCTTCCTCAATCATGGCTCTTAGCCAGTAACAATAATTTAATCTATTTTCATAATCTGTTTCCGATAAAGCCTCATGTAGCTGAATGTGATGGGGATGCAGGTTATGATTTATTAAAATTCTATGCATTGAACTTTTATTTATGCCTAAGTCAGAAGCTATTCTTATTTTACTCAAATGAGGACTAACGTGGACGTAGGCAAAAACGTTAATAATGCTGTTTTAATTTCTAACATGCCTATTTCTTCTGGGTGTTGGAATTGGATGCACTTGTCCAGTTTGACGTAGTCGTCTAGCCAATAGAGAAAATACTTTTCTAGTGAAATGTGTTCGGCCAGGACAGTTAGCTGCGTATTCTCGTTCAGTTATGGCAACATTTTCAAAACATTGAAAATACACAGCCATAAGCATATCATAAGCCTCCGCGGTAGAGTAAGACATTTCACGGAATAGGTAGGTATTCACAAAATCAAAATAGAAATTAATTATCTAAATAGGCTATACCACTTAAACGTTAGAAATTTCAAACTTATTCTATATTCATCAATTTTTTCCATTTATGTAAAGAAAACTATAGCATTGCATTTAAAATTTTTGTGAAAAATCTATAAAACGGCATTTTTTTAAATAACGCCATCTATAGGTTTCCATATTGAGGTAAATGACATTATGCATTCACCACGAGATAAAGCGTGAAAAGATATTTTCAACGAGGTATAACACTATGGGCTTTTGATGAGCCAATCCAAAAAAAATACATTTTTCTTATCAGACATTAGGGGCTTTCTGTTTTGGTATGTAGATTGCACCCCCTAGCTGCCGAGCTGCGAACTTGAAAACTATTTCCAGCGATTTCTTTGTCGATTTATTAGAGCAAAATTGTTCCCGAAGCTCTAGGACTTATACTTTCTCTAATATCGTATCTCACCCACCTTACTGGGACACCCTGCATATATGTACAGGGTGTCCCAGATTAACGTGTACAACGGAAAACCACAGATTCGTGGACTCAAAATAGGAAGATTTAATCTAATTCACCTATATCCAAAATCGCTTCGTCTGGCCTCTAGATGGATTTTTTGAATTTTATAAATAACTCGAATACATATTATTCAATTTTGATTATTTTTGGGGTGTGGACTTTTGCTTTCGATATACAGAGTGCTTTATAAAACTTACCACTCCTACAAAATTGATGTATGATCTGTTCATAACTTTTTCCTCTTTCGGGCAATAATGACAACTATTTTTTATTTGATAGGTGATACCATTTGGAAGTTTTTGTGCCTCTTGCAGAATTTTGATTAAATGGGCGATTTGGGTACAAAAAATATTTTTTTAAATGTGTACATTATCTTGCCACCCATTTACAATATTTAACAAATAGGCTCTGATTTTGTGGGTTGACTGTATTTTCAGTTTGATCTTGTTTGGGATAGCATTATTATTGGCGCTGTTATTCTACCCAATACACTGAATGGGGAATTTTATTTAGAATTTTTACAAAACCCGAGTTATTGGAAGATGTATTACTCAGAACTAACATGTGGCTTATGCATGATAGCGATCCACCACATTTCACTGTAAATGTCCGGCAGTATCTGAACCAAAAATTCCCTCGTCGGTGGATCGGTAGAAGGGATAAATTCCTGTCAACTGACCTATACTATCATCAGACTTAACACCTTGCGACTATTATCTTTGGGGCACTCTGAAAACAACAGTGCATGATTCTACATCTAACACTGAACTAAGTTGTGGAGACGTATCCAAAATGCCATAAATGTCTTAAAAAATAGTCCTTAAGAACTGCAAAGTGTGTCTTTTAACTTTTTTCGCCGAATTAACATTTGTTGAAGAAGCAACGGTGGTCATTTTGAACAGTTTTTATAAGAAGTTGTAATAAATTTAATATTCTCAACTTTGTTACTTTTATCTCCAGCGTTTTTTATTGTATTTGATTGTTTCTACGATTTATTTCAATAAAATTAGGCGTGTTGTAAATACATGTGGTATATTTTACCGTAGTAAACACTTAAAGAATTCACAGGTACAATAACAAAGATTAAACTCAAATAACAGACAACCTACAAAATCAGTGACTATTAGCACTACTTAGAAATTTTGAGTAAGAAGTAAGAAGACTCTTATATGTTTGCTGGAAAGTGTTAAATTTAATATCAGCTTTTAATATTTCAATTTCTCTAAAAATTCGATTATTCCTTACGTAAAACTTTAATAGAATCTATTATTTCCGAGAATTGATCACGGTTCGAGTTACACCCTACAAATATTTGGCAGTTCCCTATGTACACAGCGATTTTAATAACTTTTTCATATGGCAGTTATATTAATTTTTAAAGCAGTCTTTCTACATTTAAAATAAGTTTGTCAACTGCTATTTATTTTAAATAGAATACCTTTTATTTCTATAATATTATATTTCTATAATAAGAATATAATATAAGAATTAACAAAGAAGTAAGTTTTTTAGAATCTAAAATAAATCAAATTTTACCTAATTTCATTTGGATTGAATTTAAACATAGACAAAATAAACATTTTGATAAAGAATTTAATAAAATAAAAAACACTAATATTTATAAATTAGAAAAATTAAAAAATGATAATAAAATAAAGATTATAATAGATCCTAAATGGTTTAAAAATACTACTTCTGTTAATATTCCTGAAGAAATGATAAATATTCTTTCTCTTGGTCCAAAATTTAGTTTATCACCTAATAAAAATGACATTTCTATAAAACATCTTTTAACTGATGTTGAATCTTCTCTTAGTGAAATACATAACAACGAAAGAAAAAATATTCTTCTTTGTCAAATGACTACATAATTACAAATTTTTTAAATCATTTTCCTACACAATTCAGAAATTAGTTACTGGTAGACAGTAACTAAACAATTTTTAAAAGAACATCAAGAAATAATTATTACAAATTCTGATAAAGGAAACGTTACAGTTGTCATGTATAAAAATCAATATAATGAACTAGCTAATAATATGTTACAAAATGAAACATATTATACTAAATATTATTATTATACTTTTTTTTTCATTTTCTATAACTAATTTACACTAAGAACTTAACTCTAAGTAACCTGAACCTAAAATACATTCTTAAATTAATTCCTATTATACACTTTTACTCTATTCTTATGTACTTCCACGTTTTTACCATTTATGTTAACTACAATATTGAACTCCTTATTTAGTACAACTTCATATTATGGGTCCCTTATATAAAGGATCCAATTTGCTACCATTCGCGTCATTCTTTATCAAAACTTTATCTCCTATCTTATAATTAACTAATTTCGTTTTGTTAGTTTCGTCATATTTTACTTTTCTGAGGGTTTTGGATACAATTAAATTTTCTCTTGCATCTCCCCACGCTACTTGTAACCTGTATTTCAGTTCATGCGGGCAATCCTCAAAATTATAAAATGGTTCTACGGTTTTACTTATGTTTGAAGGTATGTTACTAATTTTTCCGAATACTAACTCGTAAGGTGTACTTTGTTTCTCTATGTACGGTGTTATTAAAGCTAAAACACCAATACGGTACCTGTCATGGTCATGTAGTGTATGAACTCTTTATGTATCTATTGACTTATCTACAATAGTTTTTATTGATACCGCTCGACTACAGAACTGACCTAAAAGGGGATTTCTAAAAATAAAAGAGTTGAAAGCAGATCGTCTTTTATTAACCATCACATGGCGCAGTCGGTACTTAGAATAACTACCTATGGTCTTGAATAGTGAAGTTAATAGAAATTAAAGTTAATAATCCTAACAGTTAAAGTATACTAAAGGTTAGGAAAGAATAAAAAGAAAGATGCCGACTCCAGGTAGCAGTTCCAGATCCAAAATTAGTACAACAATACCACCTCCTACTCAAATGTCATGGGAAGGATGTCTAGCAGAAGCATGGAAGTTTTTTAAACAAAAATTCGTCCTCTATTTGCAAGCTACAAGAGCAGACAGCGAAACTACGGAATATAAGTCATCACTTCTACTATCGTGCATTGGTGATAGAGCTCTTAAGGTGTATAACAATTTCACATATGAAGAAAATGAGAAGAACATGGATTATGACATTGTTATACAAAAANTCGAAATGCATCTAATTCTTCAGGGTCAAAGCAACAATTTACCACTAATCATTCATCTGATGAAGATGATTATTGCAATTCGAATGATAATACTCATGTAGGAGAAGAACAAATTGTAAATAATAATGTAACCCAAACAACTCGTTCTGGTAGAATTATACGTCAACCAGAAAGGTTACAGTTAGGATAGAAAAATGTATATATGTATAAATTTTTATATTATAAATTTTCAGGTTTAGTGTAAGATTATTATTGTAAAATATAATTTAAATTTATGTAACTTGTAATACCGTATAAAAGGGGGGATGTCATGGTCATGTAGTGTATGAACTCTTTATGTTTTTATTGACTTATCTACAATAGTTTTTATTGATACCGCTCGACTACAGAACTGACCTAAAAGGGGATTTCTAAAAATAAAAGAGTTGAAAGCAGATCGTCTTTTATTAACCATCACAGTACCCATGAACTCCATTTAGTGCTTTGTGTACATACCTGTATTCTCAGGAATGCACCCAAATGTTTATGTGTGTTTTCTAGTGCACCTAATGTTTCGTGATGGTACGCTGTTGAATTTAGTCGATCTATGTGTAACAATTGACACGTTCTTTTGAAGATATCGGACAAAAATTCTTTACCTTGATCTGTAACTATACCTTTTGGAATGCCATAACGTAATATAAAATTTTCCACAAAAACGCGTACCACTGTATCCGTTTCCTTATCTGCTATCGGATAACTTTCTACAAATTTACTGAGATCACATTGTATGGTCAATGTATATCGATTATTACTATTATCTTCTGCCAAAGGACCTACTAAATGAAGAAATACTTTCTCAAATGCAGTAATCGACGTTGTGGTAAGACACAAGGGCTGTTTTGGTAATTGTGTTTGTTTATATTTCTGAAATTCGTCACACCGCTTGATAAAATTTTCTATGTCTTTATGAAGACATAGAATCTTCTATCTTTTAATATTATTGTATACTCGATTTTTTCCATGATATCCACCTGTAGGTAACATGTGAAAGTTGTTAATAATTAGTTGTTGTGTCTCTTTGTCTCGTATTTTTTGTACGTCTCTGATAACATTTATCTTTATACCTGAAACTTTCACTTCATTTGGCGCCATTAAAATTTCTTTTAGAAGTGGTAAATTATTTTCATTTTTTATGATGATTAATTCCGGAATATTATACACATTACACATACGTATTTCAGGTCTCTCAACGTTGCACCTAATGCTAACGCTGATCGAGTATTGCAATCTTTGCAATTCCCCGGGGCTATGTTATCGTCGTGTTTGTGTACACAGTCATTGTTATATAAGTTGCAACTTTGTTTATTTGTGATAGTGTTATAATTCTTTTTACTTACTAATCGTAATTCAACGGCTTCTACAGGGGGTTTTAGAATTTCCACAACTCCAGGGTGATCAAGCCTGTCGTTTTGTGAATCATCGCCAGATTTGTTGATCACTTTTTTGCTTTGAGCTCTAGTCATCACATTTATGACAGAGTCTACTTTCTGAGACAATTTTTTAAGTTCCTCGGATGTTACTTCAGTTCTCGATAAAGCGTCCGCGATTACGTTGTCTCGTCCTTTAATGTAACGTACGTCAATGTCAAAGTCGTATTTTTCTAATTGAAAGCTAATTTTTGAGAGTCTACTTGATGGATTCGTCATTCCAAACAAATAAATTAGCGGCTTATGGTCTGTGAAAATACTAAACCTCCTATTATATAAGAAAGGCCTTGCCCTTTTTATACCCCAGCTTAATGCGGTTAACTCTTTTTCTACAACTGAATAATTTCTCTCAGCCTTATTTAGAGTTCTACTCAAATAAGCTACTGGTTTGTCATTGTTGTTGGATAATACTGCTCCTATAGCTTTATTTGAAGCATCTGTCCTTAAAATAAATCTGTTACTTTCAGAAAAATCAGGATATTCTAGAATAGGAGGCTTTAATAAGGATTCCTTTAATTTCTCGAAAGCAAATTTACATTCTTCTGTCCAATTAAACGTTACACCTCTCCGCAAAGTTTTTTTTATAAATTTCCTATAAAAATTCGCAAATGCTACGAATCTTTTCACCTCGCTCGCGTCTTTAGGTGTGGGATAGTGCTGCATCGCTTCTATTTTTTGAAAATCTGGTAATACTCCTTTTGCCGAGATAACANACGAAATGTGCGGGAGTGTAAACAATCAACGAAATTTAAGTGTTTCAGGTGCGGTGTGATCCACGAAAAAAATCAGTGCCCTGCATTTGGAAAAATATGTTTAAAATGTCAAAAATCAAATCATTTCGCAAAAATGTGCAAATCAGTGAATGAAATCAACATAGAAGATGAAGAATTTTTTATAGATTGTGTAAGTGCCAACAACAAAGACTGGGAAGCCACGATTGAGGTGCATAATGGAACAAAAGTCGACTTCAAATTGGATCCAGGAGCACAAGTCAACTTAATACCTTCTAGATATTTGACCAGTCTTGACATTTCAAAAAATAATTTGATACAAGACAAGTCAAGGATCACAACTTATACAGGTAGTAAAATAAAAATGTTAGGTAAATGTAATTTAAAATGTAAATAAATAATAAAGAAAGTATTCAAAATTTATTATTTTATGTAGTAGACAAAAAAGATGCGAGACCAATATTAGGTAGAGTAGATTGCGAAAAATTAAATTTAGTTAGATTAGTAGAATCTATTGGAAATGAAATGGTAAATGATGGCAATTATGATAAATTAATTAATAAATTTAAGAATATTTTTACTGGTATTGGTTGTATAAATGGTGAATATAAAATAGAATTAGAAGAAAATGTTAAACCAGTGATAAATGTNCAGCTATCTCCGCAGTTTTTTATGAATTTCCTATAAAAATTCGCAAATACTACGAATCTTTTCATCTCGCTCGCGTCTTTAGGTGTGGGATAGTGCTGCATCGCTTCTATTTTTTGAAAATCTGGTAATACTCCTTTTGCCGAGATAACATGCCCTAAATATAATAATTCCTTTTTGAGAAATTCGCATTTAGACGGATTTAATTTTAAATTTGTTTTCCTAAGACGATGTAGTATTTTTATCAAATTTTTATTATGATTTTCAAATGTATTGCCAATGACTATTAAATCATCTAGATAAATGAAACATATATCGTAATTTAACCCAGACATAGCCATTATCATAGCTCGTGAAAATGCACTGGGACTTATTTTAAAACCCATTGAAAGTCTAGTCATTTGAAACTGTCCTTTATTTGTCGTAAAAGCTGAACGAGGTCGAGATGACTCATCAAGTTCTACTTGATAGTAACCTTGAAATAAATCTAAATGTGAAAAATAAATTGCACCCGATAACGCATCCAAAATTTCCTCTATGCAAGGTAGTGGGAATTTGTCGTCTTCAATTTGTTTAATTAATTGCCTATAGTCTACAACCACTCGCCATTTCTTGTTACCGTCCCTATCCGCACGTTTTGGAACGATCAATAATGGTGCTGAAAATTGCGACACGGCCGGTTCGATTATTCCATCTTTCAGCATTTTAGATACTTGTTTATCAATTTCTGTCTTTTGAGAATGTGGAATTCTGTACGGTTTTATATAATTTGGTGTGGCATCCTTTTTCAGTCGCATATTTTATTAGTAACGGTAGCTGGATCGCCTTCTAAATGAAAAAGATCAGCGAATTTTGCACAAATTTTTTCTACTGAATCTCTTTCTTCTTTACTCAACGATTCCAAATTTATTAAATCTAACAATTTTTCTACTCTATCTACCAACATTAACGTTTCTGAGAATTCGAAACAGTCAAACTTTGATACTTCTTCTGTCCTAGGCTTAAAATTCTTTAACCTAATTTCCCTATCAGCAATATTTAATATTCTAATTGGAATTTTATTATTATGCGGTCGCGCGATAATACCTGCCGAGTAAACACCTTCACAAATTTCCTCCGGTAGCACAACGCATTAATTATCACTGTCTATAGAAAAGTATTTGACTATTTCACACCTGGCCGGTATTATAGTGTAATTATCGCAGTTGGAATAGAGATGAACTTTGTCTTCAAAAGTCTGATTGAAAAACGAAACTGAAAATTTAAATTTAAAACTACTGTTTCGTCTATCTTACGGAGGGAGGGTGAGGACGAAAAAATTTTCCCGCAGATTGTCTGACAGAATTACCATGTGACTGGCTGGTATCGTCGCTATTGCTATTTTGCAAGTTATAGCCACCTCTCGTCTCAACTCCGCGGTAGTTTCTACGACCCCTATGAACTCGATTATAACCTCGATTATGCGGACCAGACAATTGCGTCCTTCGGTCGCTTATACTATTTCGGTTAAAGTTACTACCCTGTCAAATTCTACCTCTCGCACCTCTGTGGTTACTTCTATATTGACTACGTCTACTTTTAAATTGGAAAATATGTGATGCACTGCTACTGTTAGCAATCTCTTCATCTTGCGCAGCGCTTATGGCATCTTTTAACTTATCGTAATCCCTAGCTTTTACTATTAATCTTATGTCACTAACAGAGACCGTTGACAAAAGTATTAATAGCTATTTTCTCGTTTGCTCCCGCCAAGACAGTAACTGATCCATCATTGTTATTGGCCTGAGCAGTGGTTAAATTTGACATTAACTTTTCTATGGTTTTACCATATTCTTCAATTGTTTTACGATTTTGCTTGGCATTACACAGTTGCAATGACAGAGCAGCTGCCGACTTCTTAGTCAATAATCTAGCTTTTATGTCCACCACAAGAGCCTCGTTCGAAGGGTAATCATTTTGTAGCTTTAATTTAGCGCTGGCTGGCAAGCTTGTTTTAAGAACATACTTTGTCAACAACTTTTTGCTCTCATTACCGAGTAAACTATCATATATTTCTATTGCGTCTGTTAACTGTAAAACCGAATCTCTAGTATTCGTCAATACTGGAATTATAGCTACAGCTGTTCTTAAATTTCTCAGTAATTTTGACGTCTAACTGCCTTAACATAGATTTACAATCTATTTCTTCTCCTAAACTACTACTACCCCTAATTACATCTAAACTGTCTAACCTACGTTTTAAAATATCATCAATCGCTACTATGTACTTCTGCGTTGCTGCAATGATTGCATCTATTTTCTCGACATCCTCCGAAATACCTGCTTTATTACGAAATTCGCCTATTAGCCTAATTACCTCGCTCCTAATTTTATCTAATTTGCTAATATACTTCCTAGTTACCTCCAAAGTACTTCTCCTCCGGGTGTGAGGGCAGTCCGTGGAACCACTGGCCTCTCCGTATGGAGGTGACGAGGTCTCGTCCAGCTCAGTCTTGATCATCCCTTCATGATCTAATTTGTTGTGTTTCTTCGAGGACACAATTCCTCGTAGCACTGGATGTCGCGTCGGAGGGATACATCTTACCCCGTCCGACAATATCAGAGCGAGCTTTGCTCTGAAGTTCTGGTAGATACACTAAATCTACTAAATGCTAGGTTTCTCGATAGAGCCTTGAGAAGCTAGGACTACTTCTAATTTTGAGTACACCGCCGCAATAACGTGAGTACTATGGCCTTGTATGCCTAGGCCTCTAACGTGGTACAATGAAGGGCAACTTAAAGTCCCCACTAGTTGGGTCGCTCTCATTCTCTCGCGCTCCACCACAGATAATTAGGTATGTTTCGGACTGGGAGTGTTGTTTGGAGATATACACCGTGGCACCAAAAACTGTTGTATTCAATAGGGTGAATAATAATTAATCCGATCACAGTTGCATTTGATATTTTAAAATATATTATTTTATTAATGATATGTTAACATTTCCTAGTTAGTTAAATAAGAATATTGAATTTTTTTTTAAATAAAATGTTAAAAACCATTTACTTTTTTAATTATTGTTCGCAACATTCAATACCTGCATATTTAAAGTTTTTTTCTTTTACTAGGGATATTCATACAGACAGGGCGGGCCAATAGTGATAATATTAGATACTCCTATGCTATACGGATAGAAAATAATTTTTAGGCGCCTTAAGGGGGACATTTTAAAAATAGTTATGAAGTATACGGGGTGTTTCCGAAGCCGCATCAAACATGGTTTTTAAACGCAATGACCGATTTTTTATATTTCATATTTTAATCATGATAATAATGAAATAATGATGGAACAGTAAACAATCTTCATTTTGATTCTGTGTTTTATATACAAAATCTTTCAGACAAAATAACTAATGTTTTCAGGAATGAATCAAACATATACATTGCATTGCATTGCAAACATATAAATGCATTGCATATTCATTGCAAATGAAAATATAAAATGTATTAATAATTTATACGCTATAAACGTAAAATGTAAAGATGATTTTCTTAAAAAAGAAACAATTTTGTTTATATTATACCACTTTATAATAATAATTGTGTATTACAATTATGTAGACCAAATCTAANTCAACCAGAAAGGTTACAGTTAGGATAGAAAAATGTATATATGTATAAATTTTTATATTATAAATTTTCAGGTTTAGTGTAAGATTATTATTGTAAAATATAATTTAAATTTATGTAACTTGTAATACCGTATAAAAGGGGGGATGTCATGGTCATGTAGTGTATGAACTCTTTATGTTTTTATTGACTTATCTACAATAGTTTTTATTGATACCGCTCGACTACAGAACTGACCTAAAAGGGGATTTCTAAAAATAAAAGCAGTTGAAAGCAGATCGTCTTTTATTAACCATCACAGCGGTCAATGTTGCACAAAAAATTTCATTGAAAAAATAGAAACCCGAGTTTTTTGGGGTAAACGCTTTTACCTCTATTGACTTGGATAAACATATTTAGCGGTTAATATGGATGTCTGTCTTTTTTAAATTTTGAAATATTAAAAAATATACATTAGAAAAAAGAGAATATATTTATAACAATATACATTTACAGAGTCTTTTAAAAAACTACATACACATTTCGATTTAAGAAAATTAAATGCAGATCAGTTCACGATTAATAATGATTTCCTATTTAAAAAAATGGTTGACACTTTGTGACAAATCTATAGAAAATCATTTTTAATCATACATATTCAAATACACACTCAATTTCGCATACACTCACTTCGTGTCACATATAAAAAAATCAACACGAAACTTGTCCTGTGCAAAAGTAACAAAAACTTTTAACATATTCGTTCTTCTGCCAAATAGAATAATGGAACTTTTTGACAGACAGTCTAAAAAATCACACTAGAAGCTGTCCATTCACCATTAAGTCTCTTCTAGTATGCATTTGGCATATTTTAATGGAGATATTACATCATACCACCCATTCCTCCCATTCCGCCCATTCCGCCCATACCACCAGTTGGAATTGGAGGTTCTTCCTTTGGAATTTCTGTTATTACCGCTTCAGCAGTCGTCAAGAGGGATGCAACTCCTGAGGCATCAACAATAGCTGTCCTAACAACCTAAAAATATAATACAGCAATTTGTAACTAATCAGATTCAATTCATTGAATGTATTTTAATAAAAATTATCCATATAGGATAAAAATGGTACAAGAAGAATATAGGAAATTAATTTCATGCAATTTCAGTTGAAAATGTTTAAATCAGGATATGAAATCAACATGAAATAACATTATGTATGTTTAATTTAACTATGTGGGCCATTTTGGTAATACATGTATTGGCATCTTGCAAACTTGGAAAAAAATTGATCAAATGGAAAAAGTTATAGACAACTTTATAATGGCGTCCGACTAAATTAAAAAAATTAGTATTACCTCAAATATTAAAGTTTTTGTTTTTTGATAATCAATTTTAATTTTGTCAAATAAGAAATACAGCAACTACCTCTGCCATTGCGAGATTTCCTGTTCCTGTGGCTTAGAGGCGAAAAACTTGCAACACCCAGCCTCTACCTCTGTATAATTGATGAATTAATGTCTAGAAAAAGTGTGCCATTAACCTAAATAGGTGATAGTCTGATAGTAATAATTAGAGAATCAAGTTCTTATAGTTTCAGACATGCTCTTGTATGTGATTGAATGTTACCTGTTGGAATGGTACCTGATTACTATTGACTATTGTGGATATATTCATATAAAATTTCATACATCTGACCTAGTTCTCGCATTGCAGTTTAGCATTTATTGTTCTACATCGAGGTATCAGTTCAAAATACTTAACACCATAATTTCATCAAACACAGAGCATCACTTTTCAGGTTTTATTTAAGTTTTGTACAGAATTATGCAAAATGATATTCCGACTTTCCACTTCACCCAACATATGAGTGGCTTCTGCAGCATTTCATCCCAATTTCAACTGACAGCACCCGTTTTGTGCACACTTAAAGTACATATAATTTACTACTTTTGTGCACAGGGTCAGCTCTACAATTTAAAAAATGGCGGCGTAATGAATTTTTTAAAAAACGCTAAATTTTCCGATTTTTCTCGGTTTCTAATTATCCGATCGGATCGATCGACCTCTCGTTTTATTCGTATTTCGATTCTCTATAAATGGTCTATTTATAGCATTCAAATTGCTTCGTTAGTTTAAGTTTTATAAGCAAAAAACTAAAAAAAATGCGTTTTTTGCATAAAATGGTTATAAAAAATTTAATAATGGTAAATTGGAATAGGAAACATATGCATATATCTACAGACTGTCTTTTATATGATGGCACAGTCCGTTTGCTACTAGTACTTTTGTCACGAAATCACTGATTTAATGCTCTATTGATTGGCCTAAAAAGACTACAACCACTTCTCTCTGGGAATTTTAAACCAAGAGCAATATTTTACTTTACTCAATTAATGTTGAAAAAAAATTGGCAATCTGCAGTTTTGCTCGACCAATTTACTAATTTTCTTGAAAAATTAATTAAAAAAAAATCGCAATAAATGAGATGTAAAATAACTCGTCTTATTAAATTTTAAATAAAATATAATTATTTAAAAATAGGCACCTAAAAAAAGACCATAACAGAAAATTAGGATTTGCATATTGAGGAAATTATATATTTTACTTCATTCGTTTTTTTTTACTTATTATGATGAACATAATACCTGAACATCTATAAATCAGGATATTGAATTAATTTTTCTTTACTGAGCAGATGTTCAACGCAAATGGATACTTAACCCTTTCGCTGCGCAATACGTCTGAACGTAGCTACCGCGCCATGCGCGAAAGTTTACCGCGTGCGAATATATACGTCTGGAGCAGTTCGACCACTTATAGTTTTACATTATGTTGTGTTAAATTACGATTTACGATAAATTTTATGATTTTATTTTGAATAAAATACAGTATATGTACTAAATAGAAACTGGAAGAAACATGAACAATTTTGGTATTATTACCAGTGCCTTTTTTCATAAAAATATTTGTCACAATCGGTATAAGCTCGCCCGCAAAAATTCGCCTTACCAATTGCAATAACCGAGTCACTAATGCGCATGGTTGCGAATATATACGGTTTGAGCAGCCTGATCCAATTTAACTATTCATGCGAATTAATCCGTCTGGAGCAGTTTGAGCCCTATAAATTTTTAGCGAATATATACGTCTGGAGCAGTGAAAGGGTTAATTGGTGCAAAATAAATAGTAAATAAAATAACAGCCCCAAAACCTACCTTAGTTGGGTCAATAATTCCTCTTTCAAACATATTGACGTACTCATTGTTAAGGGCATCATAACCATAATCACCTTCTTGTTGTTCTACTTTTGCAACTACAGAGGCACCATCCACTCCAGCATTTTTGGCGATTGTCATGCATGGTACCTTCAAAGCCCTTTTCACAATTTCAATGCCTATTTTTTGAAAATTTCTATTAAGTTCATGATCAACATTAAAAACCAAGATGTACATTCTGTCAAAAAAATATCCGGAATTTGTCAATAAAACATGATATATCAATTAATCATCAAAATTTATTATGTCTCCTTCAAAATAGTCTCCATCTGAAACAATACACTTTTTCCAATGTTTTTATGAAAACATAGTTTATGTTTTAGTGGACTGTAAGAGGGAATGAAATTTTCTTTCTTCGTTTAAAATAGAGATTTTTAATTTTTAATTAACGTCTTATAAAGAGTGACTTTCTTAATCATAGTAATAATCATGACAAGACAGTAAAACAAATCACTCAATTGTTTTTTATATTTCTAATGTTTTTTATTATTTTATTTCTGTGCTCGCACACTCGTTCCAATTTTTGTTTTATGGCTTCTATCGACTCGAAACATGTTCCATGAAGTGGTAATTTGAGTTTTGGAAAGAAGAAGTCAGCAGGGACCATATCCAGTAAATACAATGGCTGCTCGATGACATTCATTGAGTTTCTTTGGTCAAAAATTCATTCACAATTATCGCTTTGCATGATAGTGCATTATTGTGGTGCAAAATGCAAGAATTGTACTTCTATAAATCTGGTCTTTTGCGGTGGATACTCTCTCTCAAATGCCTCATAACACTCAGATGATATTATCTGTTGACTGTTTCTCAATCCGGAAGCACTTCTGTGTGGACAATACTACGGTAGTCTAAGAAAACAGTCAATATGACTGATTTTTGATTGACTTTGATGTGTTTTTTTTGGTTTCAGCTCATTAGAGAAGTGCCATTCCAAGGTTTGTTGGCTTGTTTGCATGTCAAACTGGCAAACTCGTGTCTCGTCACCCGTTATGTGTCGCATGAATGTAGACGTAGAGTCCAAATTAACTCGTTCAAGCATGTTTTCAGTAACATCTTTGCGGTGCTCTTTTTGAAGAAGTTTCAGCTCTTTTGGAACTGCCAAGCTACTAAGCGTTTCATACTTAATACATCAACTGAAATGGTGCAAACTGATTCGTGAGATATGGTTAGTTCATATGCCAGCTCTCGCGAACTATAATAAAGGTTTGCAAACACCATTTCCTTCACTTTATCAAAGTTTTCTTCTGCTGAAGATGTTGAAGGACAACCAGAACGTGGCAAATCATCGACCACTTCTCGACCATATTTGAATGCTTTTTTATAAAACTGAATTACCGTACATCTTTCCCAACATTTTCCGTTGGTAGCACAAAATTTTAGGCAAACTCTTTGTTCAATAACGTCCATACTTAGTAAAAGTCACAGAACACTCTTTAGATGGACTATCAAAATTAACAACTGTAAGGAAACTATTTGACAGATCACGCTCAAACTTCGTGTTGGAGTAGTGCTACCAACTTTCCATCAAAAAAGAAATTCCGGACACTTTTTTGACAGAATGTACATGTTTGTATTTTTGATGACATTTTTTTCGTAAACGTAGTTTGTTACTAACAAAAATATACCATCTTTTTTTAAATCCTTTGACTATGGAAAATATAGCACAAAAATTATTTTAAGGTTATCTAGTAGGTTTGTTAATACTGACTTTGGAAAAAAACATTATTTCAATCATTTCTCATTAAAATGCAAAATATGCTGTAAAAAAAATTAAAAAAGATTGAACTTTATACATACCTATAGCTTGATCCTTATTAGCTGGTTTAAGAGTGTCCAAACTTTTGGTACACCTTAGAAGAGCAGTTCCACCTCCTGCTACAATACCTTCTTCAACAGCTGCCCGGGTAGCATTTAAAGCATCAGTTACACGATCTTTCTTCTCATTTACCTCAACTTCACTACTTCCACCTACTTTTAATACTGCAACACCAGAAGCAAGACGTGCCAATCGTTCTTGTAATTTTTCTTTTTCATATTCAGACGTAGTAGTTTCAATTTGATCTCTAATTTGTTCGGCACGTCTATCTATATCTTCTTTTTTGCCTTTGCCTTTTAATAACAAAGTATCATCTTTTGTAATCACTATCTCGCCAATCTGACCTAAATCTGATAATTTTACATCCTCAAGTTTCACTATGTTGGCGTCATCTCCAAAAACGATACCACCTGTAGCTATTGCCATATCTGTCAACGTAGCTTTTCTATTATCTCCGAATCCGGGAGCTTTTACAGATGCTACTTGAAGTCCGATTCGAAGTCTTAAAATGGAATTATAATAATGATAATAATAATATTAATATGTATATCCAATAATCATTTGATTAACTAACCTGTTAACTACTAAAGTAGTAAGAGCTTCTCCATCAACATCTTCTGCAATGATAATAAGAGGTTTTCTCTGAGCATTAGCTAATTCCAAAGCGGGAACGATACTTTGAACAGAAGAAATTTTCTTTTCACTAAAAAGCACCAAAGCATCTTGGTATTCCACTTTTGCGCCTGAGGAGAAAAAACAGAATTATTTATACTATACAAGGGTTTCTGAAATAAGTGTGTTCCTTCAATAGACCAGGAAAGGAAACATTTTGAAATTTATTAATTACTTAAACGGAAAAAGTGCTTTTTCTTTAGTCACACACATTTTGGGAAAGTTTGGTAAGATTTTATTAATTATTTAAAAAGTTATTAAAATTAAAGAAAAAGCACTTTTTCCATATAATTTTGCAGTAACATTTTTATTTATAAAGCAATTTTAACTTATAAAGTCTCATTTTAAAGATGAGCTTCTCTAGATCAAATCATCTGTTGAACTTTTTTCCTAAGAGTAATAGTTTTTTTAGAATAACACGTAGAACGAAAAATGGCAATTTTTTTACCTATTTGTTGATAAAAAATAACGACGCTATACTTTTTTCATGACCCATTTGATGAGACGCTTCTTGTATTATCATTCCCAAGACTTTCCAACAATAAAATCACACCCAGTAATTTTTACTAGTTCTCCATGATTTTTCACCTTTATTTCTTGGTCCACAATGGGGTAATAGAACAAATTATTCTAAGCAGAATGTTTCATATGAACGTGGGTCGTAGTTGGTTTCGTTTTTTAAGATTAGAAAAAAAATTCACATTGTCTTAAAAACACTGAGGATGTTTGATGTAGACTAGAGATTGTAACCCGGTATGTTTCTCAACCCGGCCGGGCCCGGTAGCATTCGTCGCCAACCCGGCCGGGTTGATGTGTTAGCGATGAAACCTTTAAAGTATTTTATGAAAATTTGCTATATATGAATGGAAAAAGACAATGATTCAAGGTTACAAATTAATATTTATTTCAAACTAGCAAATCAAGAATAATCACAATAATCAGTCATACTCAAAGTCTCAAAATCACTGGTTTAATACAGAATTGATTACTTTTACTTATGGTATGGACTGAATAGTAACATTAGTATTAGTAATTATTAATTTTTATAAGTTTAAGCAAGCAGGTCTTTCTCTTTACTCCTTACAGTGTCTATTTGAAAACATAGTATTAGAATTTAGAATAAGAAACTAATAACGCAACTTAAAGTACTAAACTTGTCTTATCAACTTAGATTAGATAGATAGATAAACTTTGGTAGCTTTGGTAAACAAAACAAATTCTTATTTGCTAAAAGCAAAATATGTTTTTCTTAAACTTTAGCTATTAAGACTAGTGAGTGTTACTAATTGAGCAAATAGCAAAGTCTTATAACTACTGTAGGCTAGGCTGTACTGTAACTGTAAACAACCAAACTTGTATAGTCTTAACTAACAAAATGTAATGTAAAATTGGTTACGTTATACGTAGTAGGCTTAATAATAATAATATAACAAAAAGTATATTCTAACTTTTCGCGGTTTTCATACCTACCGGGTCCGGTGACCGGGCTCGGTGGGTGTCTAAAAGGGCACCGGGCCTGGTGTGCAATCTCTAATGTAAACTCATGAAATCTGGGCCACTGATTTATCTAAATAGAAGTAAAAATTTACTAAGTTGACATAAATATGCCAACCAGTGGAGGAGATGTAAGAAATCATTATCACTCAGTACTTCAACCCCAATGAGTATTCTACAAATTCGATTAGTGCTTTTTATTACCACTTGAAATTCTGAGGAAAAAGGAAGTCTTTCACTTATTATTCGAGAAATGAGTTAGATTAGAATTCTTTTTTTAATAGTGACCTTGAAATATAATTAAGCAAACATAATATACCAAAAATTCAAATAGAAATTTTTATTCAGTTTCAAAAAACTCCAGAATTTTTACTCATCAATGATTTTTTAATTCAATACACTATATTTAGGGCCAAATTCAGAGACTTCCCTAAATCTATACTAACCTTTCACTCATATCTAGCTTATACTTCACTTAACTTAAGAGTGGCCTCATCTCATTCTGGTATTTAGTCTAGGCGGTAGAGCATTCGAGGCGTTTGTATTTGAAGTCATCTATTTTGTACAGAAAAATCCTAAATATTATGTAGAATAAAAATCCGAGTTTGCCTACTCCAAAAAACCATTGCTAAATTCAGGGGAACAACAAACATACAAAAAGAATGAAAAACCACCCGTTTTTCGATATATTTTTCCCTGTAATATTGAAAGTAAGCCCTAAATAAAAAATCATTCTTTATTTTTTGTTTATTTAAAAATTTTCTATAGTTACAACTGTAAATCAAAAAAGTTAAATTTTGTATTAACAATGGGCGAAAAATAGTAGAGAAACATGTATATTTGGAGCAATTTTTAAAATAAGTAAATATTTATAAATATTGAAACTTTGTGAACAAATAGGAAAACATCTCAATTCTTCCCTAAAAATTTACCAACGATCGATAGCGTGGTTTTCGATTGAAGGATTAAATTCAAAAATTTCAAAAAGTTTATCGCGTACCGTGGGTTTAAATTATGGTTTAGAAAGGGCACATAATTTTTTAGAGATACTTGTAATAATAAATAATGATCAATACTAAAAATACCTATTTTTACACTTTTATAACCATTTAGAATTTTTCTAAAATTTTTCAATATTTTACTCTATAAACAATTATTTATTGGCCAGGGAATTTTCTATGCAATCGACAAAATCTACGTTGTAACCCCTTGCTTTTTAGCCAAATACAACTGCATTCTACTGTGTAGATTTTGAGATATACAGGGTGTCCCGAAATTCATGCAACAAAATTTGGTCATAGATTCTTAAGACAAATTTAAGGAACCCGTATTTTTTCTTTTTGCCAACTGGCCCCCTCTTTCGGAGTTACAGCCCCCTGAAATCTGTCCCTAAGAAGTCGTTTTTATATCTCAAAACCATGTTGTACGAGAATCACTAAATTTGGTACACATGGGTTTTGTGACATGTGGAGTCTCACAGTGTTACGCTTTTTGGCGAGAAACCCCCTTAAGACACTTTTTCGTGGGCCCCCTTGTCTTTGGAACCAGAACAATTTGGTCGCAAATTTGATATTTTTTTTAAATTAATATTATCTAGAAAGCCATTGAATTTAGAAACTGTTTTGTCTTTGATATTTATTTCGTAAAACCCAATGTTTTTGAGGAAAATGGCGAATCACGATATGCATTCGATTACATTTTGACATTTTTCTCGAAAACATTGCGTTTTATGAAAAAAGTATAAAGAGACAAAAAGTTTCTAAATTTAATGGCTTTCTAGTGGACTGATAATTTTTAAGAAATTTAAATATGCAACCAAATTTTTTTGGCTCCAGACAAGGGGGCCCACGAAAAAGTGTCTTAAGGGGGTTCCCCGCGAAAAAACGTAGCACCATCAGATTCCACGTCATCAAAACCATGTGTACCAAAGTTAGTGATTCTCGTACAACAGGGTTCTAAGATAAAAAAAAAGATTATTCTTAGAGGCGGGCTTCAGGGCGCTGTAACTCCGAAAGAGGGGGCCACTTGGCAAAAATAAAAAATACGGGTCCCCTAAATTTGTCTTAAGAATCTGTGACCAAATTTTATTGCATGAATTTTGGAACACCCTGTAGAAGCGTAAAGTTAATAATAATTTATACATAATCGTGTCGAGAAAAAAAAAATACATGTTTTTTTAGCTAACTACAAGTACTTTCAATATCTGTTTAGTGCATTTTCGGCAGATAAAAGATTAATGGAAGAAAAATCATGAAAGGTAAAGTGGTCCACATACTTCTATACATATACAAAGCATTTTGAAAGGGAATTGAAGCCAAAAAGTGGGGGTGTTGATTCATTTTCCCATTGGTCAGTTTGTCGGTTAACGTCATTGTCATTTCCGAAGATAGGTTATGAATTTGAATAGAGATAGCTGAAAATTATTTGGCAAACAAAAAAAAAGGAAAGGAAACTAGGCAGACCCATAAAAAACATGGGACCAAGGACCAAGTAGTGGCAGAAGACTTATAGAAAAGAGGAACAAACTGGCATGAAGCGATAAATCTAGCAAAAAATAAAAAAGAAGACAAAATTTGTTTATAAGTAAAAATGTATATCTTTACACCCTATGGATACTTAAGGTTTTATTGATTGAGGATTTTTATTAATTAAGGGTAATGTATTGATGAAATTGGCTAAAGCAAATTTTTACGTGTCCAATCAGTAGATAGAAATTCCACATTTTGCTAATGCATGAGACTTTGTGTTTCATAGTGAACTCTTATTGTTATATATTAAAAGGAGGCGAGTAGTTTCCCTTTATATATTTTTTGTAAATGTCACAAGAAATTATTTTTATAACCTGTGAAGTTACAAAGTCCGCTATACAGGGTGTCTCATAATTAGCTGCCAACCCTGAACAGGCCGATTCTATGATCAAAACTAAGTAAAAAAGTTCATATGAACATGGGTCCGGAAATGCTTCCTAAGGGCACAGGGACGCATTGAAGAGGGAGGAATGGAAATCATTTTTTTGCAATATCTCTCAATCGCGTTGTGATAAATGAATGAAATTTGGTATACACAGCTAAATTTCAATGAGCAATTTGA
>NW_019419051.1:0-40614 GCF_000390285.2 Anoplophora glabripennis | reverse complement strand
CGAAAGGTCAAACATGGTTTTTACGTGATCATGTTCAAATAAAGAAACGACACTTAATGTACCTACTTGTGTTTGGATCACAAACTGGATCAGCTATTTTATTTGAAAAATAATACCTAGGGACAATTTATATCTAAAACCGGCACTGCTTCAATGTGTTCTAAGATCTTGACTAGGTTTGCATTGTATATTTAATAAAATAAGACTTGATATTTAGCATATATTAGAAAATCAAATTGAATCTGGTACCGTGAATCATGAAACACTTAGGTTAATATGATGATATGATTTATTTTTATTTATTATTATTTATATACGTGTTAGTTAAGGTAGACTCATTATCATTTTTATGTATATTTGTACATAATGTGTATTTTTATATGAATTTTTGTGTAGACGTATTGATTTTAAATATCAAAAAATTGTTTGCTATTTTATATAAATAAACCACTTTTACTCTCCTCGATTCAGTTTTATTGTACCCATTTTATTTTACATTCACTATCTAATATTCTCATAAATTACAATTAACAAGTTGTACAATTAGTTATAACATTATAACATATCAGTTATTAAATTTCATTTGAAATAATCCGCTCAATTTTCGGGCTTGTGCAAAATTGACAAAGTGCAACATATACACTTTTTATCCCCTCTTTTTGGGAACAAGGTCATTAATGTAAAAGATATGCAGTGCTTGGTATGTGTATAGAAGTATGTGCAGTGGTCACTGGAATTTCTCGGCAGAGCGGGAGTGGAGATGACAGAGAGCAGCTGCGCTGCTGTGGCCATCAGCTGCATAGTCTGAAAGCGTCCTTGGTAGCGTCAGTTCCTTAGTTAAAAGTATTTTTCTTAAAGTGTATTTGAGATTTTTCTATTCAACAAAATAGATAACTTCAAACACAAACGCCAATGCCTACTTTTACAGCTCTACCGCCTGGACTAATTCAGAAATGTGTGTTGAGAATTGGAACCGAGTGTACATAGAAATAAAATAATAAAAAGAACGTTGGAAACGTAAAAAAAAGATTGAGTTTTTTGTTTAGATACTTCGTACGTCTGTCTTGTCATTAGTTTTATAAAAAATCATTTTTCTGTAAAACCCATTAATTAAATAATAAAAACTCGTTATTGCAAATCGAAGAAACCGCATTTTCCCATACGAAATACAGTCCACAAAACTTATATGTTTTTATAAAACATAAGTGGTCCTTCGAGCCGGATTAACCAACGACGGCGACGCTTGGATTGGAACAATTAAGTGCAGAAGCTAAAACCTGAAGCCCCAGCATAGAGTGAAAGGTGCATACACACAAATTCAGGAATCCTGAAGTTCCCGCACTTCTCGAAGCTCCCGCACTTCTCTCGTATTCGAATCCAAGAATCCCGAGGCTCCCGCACTTCTCTCACAATTGAATCCAGGAATCCCGAGGCTCCCGCACTTATCGCATATTCACGCTGCCCATAGTGTAGAATTCGCAGGTGCAATAATTTCAGATTCAAGGTCAGACGCTCCCCTAGATTAGAAAAGTATAGACGCTCCCTTTGAAAGATAATTTCAATTTCATAAATACTGTCATTTAGTTGTCAAATTGTTAAATTGTTACATAGTTTTAGTTAGTCCAAATACTAAATATGGAAGCTTTAATTAAGCAAAGAGGTACTATCAAAGGTACTATCACTAAAATTGAGACCTTTTTTAATAAGAATAAAAATCAAAATATCGATGTGAATGAATATGTTATATGAGAAACTGCATTAATTAAAGCTTTTGAAAAATATTCTGATGTACAAGACAAGATAGAGGAGATCGATGAGTCTCAAGAGCAAGATAGAATTGACACAGAAAATAAATTTTTTACTATCCATGCCGCTATAAAAACAAAAATTCAGTTGAGTGTTGTGCCCGACATAAATCTTTCCAATTCTCGGAACCCCCCTCTGCAACAAAACTCAAATATGAATAGTCCCGGTCAAGTAAAATTACCAAACATAAATTTGCCTTCATTTTCAGGAAAATATGAAGAATGGAAATCATTTATAGATTTATTTACGGCACTAATTCATAGCAACTCTCAATTAACAGATGTACAGAAGTTTGTATATTTGAAATCCACTTTACAAGCTGAACCATTAAATTTAATAAATAAACTTGCAACTAATTAACGAAAACTATGAAAGAGCATTAGGCATATTAAATGAGAGGTATGATAATAAACTAATAATAATAAATAAGCACATTAAAAATATATTAGATATTCGAATACGAATTAGAAAAAAGTTCAACAGAACTTCCCACACTTAAAGAATTTTTCACTTTCCTTGAAAAACGATGTATAGCTTTTGAAAATTTATCTTCATTGGACACAAAGAAAACGGCTTCTCAGATAGCAAATACTTCATCAGACACAAATAACAAATTTAAATGTCACTTTTGTAAATTGACAAATCATAACATTTATAGATGTTTCAAATTTAAAGCGCTTCCTTGTCACAAAAGGCATCAGTTTATTCAAACAAATAAATTTTGCTTAAATTGTTTTGGTTCAAAGCATTCCCTAGAAAATTGTACATCTCGAAAATGTGCAATTTGCCAAGGTGACCATCATTCTCTCTTATACCCTGATGATAACTCAAAATCGTCAAAAAATGTAGCTCAATCAAGTGGTACAAATTTAGTAAATCAAAATTCAGCTCCTAACGTTAATTCAAACAATAATTCTCAAGAAGTTTCACAAATTTCATCCGTCACTACTCAATCAAGTCTCTATACAAGAGGAATACAGGTGCTGTTAGCGACAGCTAATGTAACAATTATGTCGACAGACGGAACACCTATACAAGCAAAAGCTCTCTTAGATAGTGGAAGCCAAACCTCATTTATATTGCAAGAGTTAGTTAACACGTTGACTGCGGTACATACCTCGGGGGATATGTACTCATTATAAAAAATATGCGAATCTCAATAATCACATTTTTACTGTATCTTGTGGAAGTTGCAGAATCTGTACTTTTCAGAAATAATGATTTTTCTATTATTTTCTTTTCAAAACTCTTTGCGAATGAAAACGTTAGTATCCTAGGATATATAGTTACAGATACATGCAAGTTTATAGCAATAATTGTGTTATTTTTAATTTTATAGGGTCAAATGTAAAAGAAAATTACATAATAATAATAATAGTTTATTTTCCATTTTGACAATATACATTGTATAGGAATAGTCAATTAAAAGAGATTACAGGTTTAACTGTATTCAGAGAGCAAACATATACGCATTAAAAATATACTGTAATATGTAGGTATATACATAAAAATAAAAACAATCAAACTTATTTATAAAGTAGGTTTCTACATAATAAAATATTAACATATCGAAACATTTCAGACATTGATGCACATAGACACATAAAATTATCCCCAGGGATATGTATCGCACATAGAAGAAGTTTTGTTACATATCCCCGAAGATATGTATCGCAGTCATGGACAAAGTACATTGAGATTATCTCGCAGTCAACGTGTTAACAAACTAAACTACACCCCGTATAAAACAAATATTCACATTTCAGGTGTTTCTAATACACATGTATTTTTAAAACACATGGTAGATATTGATATTCATTCTAAAATAGAAATAAATAAATGCTTTAACGTTTCATGTGCAATATTACCAAAAGTTACTTGCTCATTACCTCAATTCACTATCGACAAAAATAATTTGCCGATTCCTGAAAATATTAACTTAGCAGACACCACATTTAATATTACATCGAAAATAGATTTACTATTAGGTTCGGATGTTTATTATGACATTCTCCCAGGTATAATTCACTTAGGACGTAAAATGCCTACTTTGCAAAATACTCATTTTGGTTGGGTTATTGCAGGTCTGGTATTAAATAATTATTATACAAATACCAGTGTTTCTTTGTGCTCACATATTTGTAATTTAAATGACCTCCTACCAAAATTCTGGCAACAGGAGGAAATTGAAAGTAAGCGTATTTTATCTCCAGAAGATGAAAAATGTGAAGAAATATTTAAAAGCACAGCTAAGCATTTAGTAGATGGCTCATTTCAAGTAAATCTGCCACTTCGCAATTCAAATGAATATTTAAAATTAGGTGACTCATACACTCTTGCTAGCAAAAGATTTCTTTTGTTAGAAAAAAGATTTGAAAGAGATATAGGATTGTTCTCTCAATATAAAGCATTTATAGATGAATATATTTCTTTAAATCACGGTAAATATGTACCGTTAGAGATAAAAAATAAAAATGTCTTACCTCACCATTGTGTAATCAGAGAAACATCAGTCACTACTAAACTCAGAGTAGTATTTGATGCTTCAATGAAAACTTTAAGAACTGGTTATTCTTTAAATGATATTATGTTGAAAGGTTTCGCAGTTCAACACGAAATTTGACATTTTATGTAGATTCAGAACGTTTGAGTTTGTAGCAATAACGGACATAGAGAAAATGTACCGACAAATAAAAATTAATCCATCTCAATTATTTTTACAAAATATATTATGGAGAGATCATCCCAATGAAGAATTAAAATGTATAGTTACAAACCGTAACTTACGGTACTAATTCGGCTCCGTACTTAGCAACTATATGTTTAGTCGAATTAGCAAATCAACATAGGGTTCATTTTCCACTCGCTTCACAAATGATACTCACACAATGTTATGTAGACGACATATTATTCGGTGCCAATGATTTTGAAACATTGGTAAAAGTTAAAAATGAACTTCTAGAAATGTTACAATTAGCAAAATTTAAATTGCACAAATGGTGTTCGAATTCACAGGAATTCTTGAATACGTTTTGTGAAACAAATCAATCTAATATATTTGATATCAAAGCCGATCATGTCTCAAATAAAGTTCTTGGTCTATCATGAAATCCAAATTTGGATAATTTTAAAATTAGCGTGCCATTATTAAATGATGAGTTATCACCCACAAAAAGAAATGTGCTATCATAAATTGCTCAATTATTTGATCCTCTCGGATTTATTGGACCAGTGATAGTCATTGCAAAACTCATTATGCAAAAAATATGGATTCGTAAGTTGGATTGGGACGAGAAACTTTCTACGGAATTACTAAATAAATGGAATACTTTTATCTATAATACACATCATTTGTCAAATATAGAAATTCCGCGTCATATATTTGCGAAAAAGAAAATATTATAAATACAGATACATAGTTATGTAGATGCTTCTTTGAAGGCTTTCGGAGCGTGTGTGTATTTACGTGCATTATATATTGATAAAACTGTTTCTTGCAACTTAATATGTTCTAAGCCTCGAGTTGCCCCTTTAAAAACCGTTTCTCTACCCAGATTGGAACTATGTGGAGTAGTACTTCTTTCAAAATTAGTAAACAAATTAATGTCTGTATTTTCATTTAAAGTTAACAGTGTTCACTTATGGACTGATTCGCAAATAACTTTATGTTGGCTAATAGAGTCGCAAAAGTACAAAACTTAACTTCTAAATATCATTGGAATCATGTTAAATCAAAAGAGAACCCTGCTGATTTATTATCTCGAGGATTAATTCCGAATGAAATAAAACATAATGATATTTGGTGGCATGGCCCCCAGTACTTACATGATTTTTTCTTTAAATTAAAAGGGCATAATGAAGAAAATTTGCTAATATTCAATATAGATGAAATCCCAGAACAAAGAAAAATTACTATGTTAACTACCCCGGTAATGAATGATGCAATATTTTCAAATTTTTCAAATTTTTCACGGTTACAGCGAACTATTGCTTATTGTTTTAGATTTGCTAATAATTCAAAGAAAAATTCAATTAAAAATTACGGATCACTCACAATTGAGGAATTGCAACTTTCTCTTACAGTAATAATTAGAGTTATTCAAAAAACTCATTTTGAAGATGAATTTGAACAACTCAAAGTTAACAAACCTATTTCTAAAAACGCTATTGCTTCATTAAACCCTTGGATTGATGAAAAAGGTTTAATTCGTATAAATGGACGTCTTTCAAATGCAGACATAAGTTTTGAACAAAAATATCCAATATTACTTCCCAGAAAAAACTATGTAGTGAAATTATTACTAAAACGAGAACATATCAAACTATTTCACGCAGGAACTCATACTGTATTGTCTAACATTGGATTAAGATATTGGCCAATCAATGGTTTAAGAGAAATAAAACACATTATAAAAAACTGTGTGACTTGTCACAGATTTAAAGCGCTGCCAGCAAACCAAATTATGGGTAATTTACCCAAGGACAGAGTTTCAATAGCTAGACCATTTCTTAAAGTTGGAATAGATTTTGGCGGACCTTTATTAATAAAATCATCTAATCTTAGACGTGCTTCGTTCACAAAATGTTATATGGCAATTTTCGTGTGTATGGTAACTAAAGCAATCCACATAGAAATTGTTTCAAGTCTTACAACAGATTCTTTCTTATTAACATTAAAAAGATTTATCGCACGTAGAGGTAATTTATCTGTCATTTACAGTGACAATGCAACAAACTTCGTTGGTGCATATAATCAATTAAATGAATTATACACATTTTTTAAATCTCAACAAATAATTAATAAAATAGAAACTTTTCAGTCTGGTAATGAAATAAAATGGAAATACCCCCTAGAAGTCCACATTGGGGAGGTATATGGGAAGCAGCTATTAAAAGCGCAAAATTTCATTTAAACGTAGGAAATTCGCATTTGAATTTTGAAGAACTCAGTACTGTACTCGCTCAAATTGAGGCGATTTTAAATTCAAGACCAATTTGTGCGCTCTCTACGGATCCTTCTGACTTAAGATGTTTAACCCCAGGTCATTTTTTAATAGGTGACAGTTTGACAGGTGACCCGGAAAAGGATATGTTAAATATTCCAGACAATCGTTTAAAATTTTGGCAACGTTGTGTAAAATTACAACATTTTGGAAAAAATGGTCTGTTGATTAAACATAAACATAAAACACACCACAGAACTGAGACAACCCCCAAATCCAAAGCCAAAGGCTGTGCGGAAGGGAGCTACACTTGAAAAAACGCGGAAAAACACCCATTATCCAACGACATTGCCAGTGCCGACACCGGGGATCGAACCCCGACCAGAATAGGAAGCCTGGCCGAGAAATGCTTGCCACCGCACTCTCGACCGACTGCGCTACCGTGGCGATTATCTAAATAGACATCAAAATAGACCAAAATGGTATCGATCTAGTGAAAATCTAAAAGTCAATGATATTGTTCTTATAAAAGAAGACAATGTACCTCCACTTAATTGGCCTAAAGCCAGAATTATTGAAGTTTTCCCTGGTTCAGACAAAAAGGTTAGGGTCGTAAAACTTAAAACAAGTGAAGGTATAATTACGCGCCCTCTTTCAAAATTGTGTCCTCTTCCTTAAGAATGTTAAATAATAAACATATTTTATTTATATTTATTGTTTTGTTTTTTCTTTTTAAAGTTTTCACTTCAACGCGGGGGAGGATGTTGAGAATTGGAACCGAGTGTACATAGAAATAAAATAATAAAAAAAGAACGTTGGAAACGTAAAAAAAAGATTGAGTTTTTTGTTTAGATACTTCGTACGTCTGTCTTGTCATTAGTTTTATAAAAAGTAATTTTTCTGTAAAACCCATTAATTAAATAATAAAAACTCGTTATTGCAAATCGCAGAAATCGCATTTTCCTATACAAAATACAGTCGACAAAACTTATATGTTTTTATAAAACATAAGTGTTTCCCATACAAAATACAGTCCACAAACCTTATATGTTTTTATAAAACAATGTGTGAGTGACAGGCCCGGTCTGGCCAGGTCGGACAATCGGCAAATCCCGACTTATTTAGGAAGATAGGCCCCCAAACGACTAACGAAGCGCCAAAAGTGTAAGAAATTTTTTTTATAAATTCTTGAGATATAGCCACCATAAATTGAAAATAAAAAAGAAGAACGTAAAAATGAAAATTGAATCTTTAATAGAAATGGGATTTTCCCAGGTCAAAAAATAACACAAATTTTATTATTATGCCCTATACCCCTATAAACAGTGTACCTACAGGAAAGACAGAGAGAAATGAATATATATTCCAAACCGTACGCACTTTAAATTAATAACTCCTTTATCTATAAGCCGTGGGTTTGGAGGAAAAACGAGAATTAATATATCGCAAACTGTAACACTTTTAACCTTATAATAACCCTTTACCCTATAGCCGTATAAGTTATGTGATCGGAAGAAAAAATGAGAATATAAATAATAATTGAGAGCTTTAAAATTTTTTAAAGCCCTCGGACTATGTCCAAACTATTATTGATTTTCTGTATCCTGTATCCTGGGACGATAGGTTTAAGTTTATTACCTATATTAATATAATTTTATATAATTTTAAAACCAATAATAGTTTGAACGTAGCCTATAGATATTCGTAGATTGTACTGGAGCCGAAGAAATGACGATTCAAAATCACCTAACCCAATGAGTTTTTTTCTGTTAAAAAATTATTTAAAAACGGAATAAGTACTGAAAGGGTAAGTATATTAAAAGTATATTTTTATATTTTAAAGATGATGCTTGAAATAACTAATAAGCTTTAATTTGAGCTGCAAATAGATGGGAGAGTTTGCCTTGCAAGTTCGATCCAGATGACAACATATAAATAGCTTCTGTCATGCCTGCCGCGGTTGCGCGTTGCACGCTGCGTGAGTGATACAGAATAAATTTATAAATTAAAATTTGAATGAAATTTTTATTACATAAAAATCGTAAAGCCAAACTTATTTTTGCAAAAGTAATTAAATCACCTTGTAAAGAAACTTGCAGGTATAAATGCAAGAAAATAATAAATGAAGAAGCTAGAAAAGCCATTATTGACGAATTTTGGAACCTTGGAAATCATACTCGGCAGTGGAATTTTCTTGTAAGGTGGCAATTATAAGTTTGTCATTGACAATAATGAGAAACAAATTTGCAAAACGATGTTCTTAAATGCGCTTACAATTTCTGAAATAGTTGTAAGCACTGCTTTGCAGAAAATTGGTGAAGTTGGTACTGTAGAACAGAACATAAGAGGAAAACAGTAGACCGCATAAGAACCCGGATGCTCTAATAAAAAACATTATGGAACACATACACCGTTTTCCACTTATGCCTTCTCATTGTACAAGAGAAAACTCAAAACGAATGTACTTTGAAGAAGGTTTGAGTATTTCACGAATGCACAGAATGTATTTAGAATATGCAAAACAACAAAAATGGGATGCAGTAGCTACAGTCAGACAATACAGGGATACCCTTAATTTGAAATTTAATATAGCTTTCTTTAAGCCAAAAAAAGATCAGTGTTCCGTATGTAGTGCCTATAAGAATACAGATCCCGAGAAGAGAACAGAAAAAATGGAAGATGATTGTAATAATCATAATTTAAACAAAATCGCGGTTTGAAATCTGAAAGACATTGATAAAGAATTTTCGAAAAATGATAAATCTCTAATAACAGCATGCTTTGATTTGCAGAAGGTGTTAGTAACGCTCAAGTCAGAAGTCAGCGATTTTTATTATATAAGTAAAATCGCAACATACAACTTTACAATTTATGATTTAGGCAGCAATCAAGGATATTGCTATGTATAGCATGAGCAAATATCGAAGAGAGGACCGGATGAAATTGGAAGTTGTTTATGGATCTTTTTAAAAAGTTTTAAAGAAAATGGCATACAAAAGGTTATTCTTTATTTTGACAATTACGGTGGTCAAAACCATAATCGTTTTGTTTTTACGATGTTTGCTTATGCATCAATGACTTTGGATTTGGAAATAACACTGTTTTCTTGAAATTGGCCACACACAGAATAAAATGACAGCAAACATGCTGTAATTGAAGTTGCAAAAAAACGTCACTCTGCTATACAGGGTGTAACGTAAAGGTTGGGAATAAATTAATCGGTGGATTCTTTAGTTTAAAACATAAATATTTGTCATATGAAGTTATGCTCTACGGGTTTTCTTTTCCAAGCTACAGGGCGCTAAAAAATTTCAAAAAATTTAGTTTTTCTCCAATAACTTTCGAACATTAGAAGATAATGGAATGAAATTTTATCCATAGCTTAATTTGATAATCCCCGAGTAACAGGAAAAAGATTGGCTTTGTAAGTTACTCAGTGGCGTGCGTACGGATTATACCGTAAGGTTTTTCGAAGAAAATTGTGGTAAGCCACTGGTGAAAAACATTTTTTTGATATTTTTTTATGATCCACTTTTTATTTTAAACAAAATTACCCTCTTGCGTTTTATTCCTAGCTCTTGTCACTTTTCCGTAAATAAACGTTTTGTAAATACTATTTTTTTCCACTGCTAACATAGGAAAATGAAAATAAAAACATTATGAAGTATGCTTTGACCAAGCCACCAAAATTTGTTTTCAGATGTTTTCAGACAAAACATCATTGTCAGTTATGACATTTAGTTTTTCTTAAACGGTTGTATTTTGGTTTAGATCTGTTAGGAATGGACTACTCATTTCCAGAATTAGCAGATATGCATTTTATTTACGGCCTTGCCAACGGGAATACTGTGTTAGCTGTGCGACTTTAGATGAAGTTCTAATTGAAACACGCCAGAACATGTGGTTTATGCATGATGGCACCCCAGCTCACTTTAGGCGAGAAGTTAGAGAATACCTCAATGAAACGTTCCCCAATAAATGGATAGGTCGTGTAAGGCCAAGAGCGTGGCCTGCTCGTTCTCCCGAACTTAATCCGTTAGACTATTATGTGTGGGGGCACTTAAAAACCATAGTTTATTCCGTTCCCATTTCTGATGTACAGATTCTTCGTCAAAGAGTTGAAATGGGCTGTCAGCTAATTCGAGATATGCCTGGAATTTTTGGACGAGTAAGAGAATCCATGAGAAAACGCATTGAAAAATGTACTGAAGTTGGGGGCAACATTTCCAGCACCTTTTGTAATCTTGTTTGTTGTTTATTATTTCTTATTACCTACTCAATAAATTCTTTAAATTCCTAAGTCACTAGGGTTTTTTTATTATTGTTAAAATAATGTGATATTTTAATATCATTTTCAATACAAATAAGTCTTTTTTTAATGCCTATTTGACCATTTTCGGTGGCCGAGTCAAAGCATACATCATAATGTTTTGTTATTTTCATTTTTCTATGTTAGCAGCGGGGAAAAATGGCATTTACAAAAGTTTTATTTGCGGAAAAATGACAAGAGCTAGGAATAAAACGCAAGAGGGTAATTTTGTTTAAAATAATATGTGCATCATAAAAAGATATTAAAAAAATGTTTTTACCAGTGGCGTACCACAATTTTCTTCGAAAAACCTTACGGTATAAGACGTGCGCACGCCACTGAGTAACTTACAAAGCCAATCTCTTTCCTGTTACTATGGGATTATCAATTAAGCTATGGATAAAATTTCATTCCATTATCTTCTAATGTTCGAAAGTTATTGGAGAAAAACTAAATTTTTTGAAATTTTTTAGCGCCCTGTAGCTTGGAAAAGAAAACCAGTAGAGCATAACTTCATATGACAAAAATTTATTTTTTAAACTAAAGAATCCACCTATTAATTTATTCCCAACCTTTACGTTACACCCTGTATATACTCCTGATAGTCCTGATCAGTGGATTAGTCTAATAAAAATGGCCAAAGTTACTGCCCCACAGTCCAAAGTAAAAGAAATGTCTCGAGAAAATTTTGTAACTTTTAAACCAATGGTAAAGAAACAAAATTGGAAAAAAGATATTACTGGAGAGGCTGTAAGAATCAGCAAAATCAGAGAAATCCACTGCAATCCAGTCTTCCAATAAAATATTTTTTGTGTATAATTTTGGAGAAAATCATAACGACTTAACTTACATTTACATAACTTACAAACAAAAAATACACGTAAACGCGAAGAATATCAATTTCCAAGATTGTATCATGCTTTGCTGCCAATTGACGGTAAGAAATTAAGCGTTCTTTTGGGTCTGTGTAAGGCTATATTGATAACCATCGATGTATCATGGATTTTACAACTCCCTTCGGCCTGCTAGTAAAACTGACAACCAGGAAGAAAGTAATATTGACCAAGAAGATGACTCCGACTCTGAATCGTAATAAATTTTTCTTTTATGTCATTATTGATTATTAACAATTATTTTTTTTTCATCTAAAAATAGAAAATGTTTAATTTTTCTGTACCATATTAGTGTAAGAAGTTGTTTCTCAATAAAAATTTTGTCTATGAAAACTGTAGTAATTCATTCAAAATCCATTTTTTTCTTATCCTAAACTATTTTATTTAGATCATCAATAATTAATTAAGACCTAAACAATAATTACTTTGTTAAAAAGAACGATTTAGCTCTTGTAATAAAAAAAATAACGAACATTATTATTTTCTCAACTATTCAAATGCAATTATCTCAGTATAACCAAATTTGAGATACGACAGTTTTCCTTGGGACAGTCGATATGCACCGTAATAACACACAAAACCAAATAGGCCCCGATTTCGATTTTTCCCGACGGCCCCCGAATGAGCCAGACCGGGCCTGGTGAGTGACTAACTTAAGTGTGCATCAAACCACAAATTACTAGATAAGGGAACAGTTGACTACTTAAATATTACCAAAAATATGTCATTAGTGAAAACCTAATGTCACAATATTTTGAATTTGAATAACTCATGTTGAACATATACAGGGTGTTTCAGGAGGAGATGTACATACTTTAGTATGTTATTCTACTTTCAATTTTAAGTAAAAGACTTCCCATGAACTTAGGTCTCGAAGTGCTTCGTTTAGGATATACAAGATGTCAAATTAAAAAAAAACTAATTACATTTTCTTTAATAACTCTCGACTACTTCGAGTTACATTAATAAAATGTTGTATACAGAGGTTTCTTGAGTTGGGAAATTCAAATTTTATGGACGATTGACTGTATCTCCCAGAGGGCGCAACAAGCGATTATTAGGATCCTTTTCTAGTTAAGCGATCCCCCATCTTTTCTAGTTAAGAAATGTACACCTTATTGAAGTCTCTAGGAGCAGCCGTTTCCATTAAAAACTCATCTAATGATGATGATGCATGCAAATTATGTACCTATTAGAGTGCTAATTATGTATCAACTTTGTCAGTAAAAAGCATCATTGGAACTAGTTGACGATTAGCGTTGCTCTATTCAAACATTTTTTGTGAGAATTGCAAAAATAAAATCTCTAAACAAAATGTATAAAACCTGACAACAATAACTTTCGATTCACTTTAAAAAGGTACATAATTTGCATGCATCATCATAACAGAAAAAAATTTTAACGGAAACGGCTGCTCCTAGAAACTTCAATAAGGTGTACATTTTTTTAGTAAAAAAGATAGGGGAAAACGTTTTTCTATACCGAAATGACATACACCGTGGCACAAAAAAGTTGAAGCGATTTAAAAGGATACTAATGGTCGCTTGTGACCAAAATTTAAATTTCCCGTCCCAAGAAACCTTTGCATAGAAAATTTCATGAATTTAACTCAAAGTAGTCGAGAGTTGTTAAAGAAAATATAATTAATTTTTTTTTAATTTGACATCCTGTATATCCTAAACAATGCGCTTCCAGACCTAAATTCATAGGAATTTTTTTACTTAAAATTGAACGTAGAATAACATACTGAAGTATGTACATCTCCTCCTGCAACACCCTGTATAGATAATAAATTAAATAATAAATAATGAAAATTAAAAGGCCTAATTAATTATCCAATTAAAAATGATCCTCATATAAACCATGATATCTCAAGTAATAATTCATATTTAATTCATTTTCCCTATGTACCTCATACAGTGTAGAATGAGTAACAAGCAATAATTTATGATGTATGTAACAGAACTAATTTCTAAAAAATAATTATAATTTATATATCTTTCAAGTAAAGAATATCCTTTATTGAATATCTGGACTTAATTGTAAAATATACTGCTAGAATATTATGAAACCACAAAATTAATAAATTAGGAATATACAAGAAAACCGTTTTCCGTTACCGTTTTCAAGAAAAATGACTTTTTATGAACAAAAGCAAACATTTTGCTAACGTTTCGAAAATCTTTTGTAATTCAAAAAATACATATAATAAATTAACAATTTTAACGAAATTTAACAACAGATAAGATTTTAACTTTTTTTTATCAATTTGGCGAGTAAAATTTACAGAAACTGTTCAAAATTACGTCCGTTGGCTTGAATGCTCGCATTACATCTTCTAATCATGTTTCATTCTGCCGCTGCGGCTTCACCTCTATCGGTCAACTTTTCGATAGTATTGACATGGAATGTTAGCAAAAATGTTTGCTTTTGTTCATAAAAAGTCATTTTTCTTGAAAACGGTTGACTTTAGAGCAATAAACCAAGAGAACTCTTATTATGTAAAATTCATTGGCGCTTTAGAATTTGCTGTCAAAAGTCAATTTTTCCAGTGGCGTAAAATTTAGGGGGGGAAAAACCCTTACGGTACCTTAAAATCTCCACCACTCCACTTCTCCGAATGAATTCGAGAAGGGTGCGAAAAAGTAGCTATTAATAGTGGTAATGTGTGTACAAAAGCTCAGTCCTGTAGTTCAACCGATTCCTAAGTTATTGGCGACAAACTAAAAAAAAATTAAAGGTTTGACACCGCGTATCTCGAAAACGAAAGCCCGGAGAGAAAAATGGAAGAGGAAAAAAATTGTTCTTTTTTCAAGAGGAATTTACAGTTTTCCGTTGCGACACTTATTTAGGAACACCCTGTATAAGCACACGTTAAGATACCACTAATATGTCACTAACCTAGTACTCATTTGTGACGGCGATTTGAGTACAATATAACTGACTCATTGAAGTAGAATTGTTTATGAATACGATTAGGGTGAGTTTAGTATAAGCACATATCTAACCCATATGTGACACTCCTTTGATAAGGCACAGATGCCGCCGTTGACCTTGTCCATTTAAACTGGATGCTAAACGTTGCCAGATTGGACAATAAAAATTGATATCTGAAGAAAGTGTTGCCAATTCGAAATATTGAATGAACATGAACATAAAATGCTTACACCTACATTTATCACAATTTTCACTTAATTATTAAAGTGTCTGTCTAACCGGGATGATAAATTAGATAACTAATATATTAAAATAAAATTGCTAAGTGTTCATTAATTTTTTGTTGAAATAAAAATTATACACGTTTAATTTTACATTTTTTATATTAGGACTTTTACTAACATTTTTATTAATAGATTTTATGTGGTAGTAAATTCGCAGAATTACTAGTTATTTTATTAAATAGTCCAAAGAAAAATTTGGACAGGGATGTTGAACTGGAGGTACATCTTTACAAAAATTATAAATGGTGTTTCCTGGGTAGTTACAAATACAATTAGCAATCAAATACAGAAAATATGCCATTTTAACTTCCAAAAGGTATTACACTATATAGTTATGTAAATTTGAAATCGTTTTATCCATGCATTATTAATTCTGGGTGTCCACATTTTTCTATCGACATCTAAAAGAACAATTTATATTATAAAAATTTAATATTTAAACAATTTTTATAAGCAATTTAAGATTACCTATATAAAAAGTAATAATCATACAATTGTTCTTCTTTAGGAAACCGAAAAAATGTATATTTTTATTTTCTTTCTTGCATTTCCGATACTGATTTAGACATTCTTTGTAACTGCAAATAATTGTTAATAAAAACACCAAAGTTTTAAAAATAAATAACTATAAATCCACAGTAAACCACTTTTTAAAACACTTCAATACAGCTAACGGCAACAATGTTTACAAAATGCCCAAAATGGCTATTATATGATTTATACGTAACGTCACTAACATAAACCACACGGAGATAAAACATGTACGGATGTATTCGGGCTTCATCGGTAATGTATCTAATTCACAGATAAAAACCGTTCATACGTAGCATCATTTTATGGGCAAAATAATCAAACATTCTATTTTACTCTACAAAATTTATATATCCTTAAAGTTTTGTATTTCATATTTATTATTCTGTTTAATGCCGAAATAATAGTAAATCCGAAAATATCATCTTACGTTGTTACACAGCTGTTCTGTTGGGAAATACGCATGCGTTCAGTCCCTTTAACTTGGATGTATCTCCATTCGTGTTGCACAAAGTAGCTCTATCTCTCTAAGTGTCGCATATGGGTTAGATATGTGGTATAAGTATGAGTGAAACTTTAGTGAGATCTATGAATTTAGGCCTTAAAATTGTATTTCTAACAAAAAATTCCCATAAACATTTTTTGAATAGTTTAGTTTTTACTTTCGATTTACTTTAATTTTGTTGTAAGCTTACATTAATATAAAAAAATAAGATCTCTAAAACGAGCAGTTCTTTGAAAAAACTGCAGATCTTTTTTCTTAAAAATCCCAATGATAATGAAAAGCACTAATCAAATTTGCAGAATACCCATTGGCGTCGAAGTTCTGAGACTCCTGTTGGTATTGACCTCTCGTATCTACACCAGCGATTTACATATTTGTAAATTAATTTAGCAGCTTCTTACTTCTGCTTAGATAAATCAGTGATCAAAACAGCCTCGAGGTATTTCAGAATTTTTTTTTTTTAATTTCAACTCATCTTGAAAACGATGCGAATTACGACCCACATTCATGTGAAACTTTTTGCTTAAAATAATTTGTTCTATGGGGTCATCCACAAATTACATAAGGGTTCAATGGGGAGGGGGGGGCTCAACATTTTCTTATCATTCCTTATTTGGGGGGGAGGAGGGGGAATGAAATTCTTACGTAATAAAATAATCTTCATTAATTTTTCTATTTTTCTTAATATATATGTATTTATAATATAACAAATATATTAATAAATGTTAGAAGTTGTAAAGCTTTTTTTATAATAAAAAAAAAATTAATTGAATCAAGTAATGTATTACGTAAGGTGGGGGAGGGGAGTTATGAAAAATCTTACGGTTTCTTTACATGGGGGGAGGGGGGAGTTGAAAATGTGAAAAAATACCCTTACGTAATTTATGGATGACCCCTATAACCTTTTGAAGAAACACACTTATTTCAGAAACACCCTATTATGTTCAGACATAAACAGCATAACTGACCTTTGGTAGTATTAACAAAGTATGGTGAAATATATCCTCGGTCAAACTTCATCCCTTCGATAATTTCTAATTCATCATTTAAAGTCTTTCCATCTTTAACAGTAATAACACCTTCTCTCCCTACTTTTTTCATTGCGTCAGCTATAAGATTTCCAATAGAACTATCTCCATTAGCAGAAATGGCAGCTACTTGACAAATTTCTTCTGGTGTGGTAACAGGTTTAGATAAAGTTTTTAAAGTCTCAGTTATTGTTTCTACTGCCAACATAATACCTTTAAGGAAAAAATAAAACAAAATTACATATATTCATTTTGGGAAAATCGAAAAATCAAAATTAATAGGTTATGTAAAATTCAGTTAACTTCAGTTATAACATATAAGCCTAGTTTTACAATAATTCCAAATTTTTTTAACTGTCAATTAAAACTGTTATAGCCTCTCTTCACGATAGGTCATATGTGCAATTTGCTAATGGAAGACATTCTAACCAGATAGTGCCATAGACCAATGCTATCAATCACAAACTAGCTAACATTTTAAATTTCATTAAATGGAAAATATACTTCCATCAAATTATACAGGGTGTCCTGTAATGAATTGTACATAGAGTAATAGGTAATTTGTGATGTCATATTAAAATGTGATCTGGCCAAACTTACCTTAGTCCATAAGTTGGTGGTAACAGAGTTACAGGGTGTCAAAATTAAAATTTTATTATATATATTTTTTTAAATCATCGAAATAATTGATGTATTTAAACGAAATTTGGTGTCCCAGGGTTTTTTTAATGAGAAATTCAAATTTTCTCATAATTTTGGCATACATTCTAGATGGCGCCACTTACGTCAAAAATCCCCGGAATACCAAATTACATTTAAACACATCAATTATTTCAAAGGTTATTTAAAAAAATTGAAAATAAAATTTTGATTTTGACACGCTGTAATTCGGATACTATCAACTTATGAACTAAGGTAAGTTTGGCCTAATCACATTAATATTAAGTTACAAATCACCTGCTGCTCTGTGTACAATTCATTACAGGACACCCTGTATATCCATTAATGAATTTTAAAATCGCAGCCATTGCGGCTAGTGTCATTTACTTGATAAGATAAGTACATATAACTTTTATTTAAATGTAGACCACCAAAAAAGCTTTTTAGAAAATTAGTGAAAAAATGAAGATTTAAATAAAATAGATCAGCGTGTGAATGCCACATCGACACTATCGTTGATCACGAGCCAGAGTCTACCAGCATCATCTAGTTCCAGCCATTGCGCTAATTGGTCGCATGGCCCATCGTGAAGAAGGACCTATAGCATTTTTCAATCTCAAATTTACATCCAATAGCTGAATATACACTGATTTATAGTTCAATTGCATACATTGTAAAGACAAAACTGCTAGTTTGGGTCATCAAGAAAAATTGAAAAAACCAATATTTTGGGGGTTAAATTGCTGCCAAATAATTTGGAGTGATTACTTTGTCACGTACACTAACACAGTGATTAAACAGCTAATAAATCTGTCGTGAATTATTGGGTGATATTTTATAGAGCGTCATCTGCGTGTTAGTATGAATGTTGGAGGAAATATCTACGCGATATGTAAAGTAGGTTAATTTCTGTCTTGAGTTCAGAACATACTACAATTTCAAATATGGCATTAAAAGAATTTATTAGTGGACTGATCGATTTATATCATAATCACCTGTGTTTATGGAAAACAACCTCACAAGAATATACAAATAAAAATATTAAAAACGAGTTATAAGGAATTAGTGGCGTATTGTATTCTTTCCTCAATAACCATGTTTTAACCCACTTTGTTCGCTTTTTATGATTTTATAATCACATAAGCCATCATTCCAAGTAATAGAACGTGTTTAAAATCGTTTTTGTTCATGTTTTCGTAGAACACTCAAGCAAACTATACTTACGAGTAACAAATAAATTACTCTGATTTTTTGGACTGCCGAAAGATCAACGATGACAGAATAATCTTACCAAATTTAGAGATAAATCTTTGTGAATGAAACAGACGTAACAAATAAACAGTTAGGTAAACTTTGTACCATAATTCAATAAAACTTCGCATTAGTGTCCTCTCTAAAATTTGTCTGAAAAATTTTTCTTAATCATTTATCTGACGAATATTTGGTACAATTTATCGCTCCAATAAGTCTTTGCGTGTGTATTCAGCTAATTAGCTAATTTCAAAGGGACGTAAATGCCAAAAGTGCAATTTGAGTAATTTCTCAGAAAAACAATATGAACAAAAGTGCGAATTTCTTAAGGTATACAGGGTGTCCGGTAAGTACCTCCTAATCTCTCGGGAGTGTATAGGGGAGGTCAAAATAAAACTAGTCCTTCCTANACACCCTGTATATATATATATTTCTTTTCTCTTTTATACATCTTGATTTATATAAATTCGTTACAAACTTATGAACTTAGAGCTCACTCGTGGTCACACCATAATGAAATATTTAAAAATAGCATTTAAATATGTCAACTGAAGGTTCCCTCCTCATGTATCATTTCTTCCTATTTCATATTAGACAAATGTCATTTCAAGGTTGATTATGCTATTTATATACTTTTTTCTCCTCTCATTTAACAAATAAGACAACAATAAAAGTTTAAAAATATTTATTATTATTATTTATTCCACATTACAATAAGAGACAATTAATTAATACAATAAAATTTGTTAATATTAGATATATAATATGCCATTTTAAGATAATATATAAATTACATAAAAATTTAATGATATGTTATATATCATCTTCATTACCAGCATTATTTTATTGAGCTGCTAATTTGTATTTTACAACAGCTGCATATGGTAGATAATCCAACAAATTAGAAATAACAAATTGTTTTAGTCCTATCTCCACCATTTTCACACAAAATTGTCCAAATTTAAAGTTTCACTTAAATAATCGGCACATGACGAAGCACCACGGCGATACTTTTCATAATCCTCCTCCAACTGTTTAATTTTTTCTTCAGAGAAGCAGTAATTCATGTCATAATTAGATGCGTGAAGACAATCTATTGCCACATAATCTAGCTCATTCATCAATCTCTTTACGGCTGACTGGAGGTCCTCAGCATCGGTCCAATTTTGGCTAGCATAATGCATCCACATTTTCAATAGTTCTATAAATAAAAAAAATGATATTACCTATTGGAATTATAAAACATTAACAGAGAAGCCACCTTATATTATTATACTGACTAAATAGTGTAAATTACTTATATTGACTAGAATATATATATATAACATTTGTTACTACTAGATATATATTTTTTTATTTAAATTAAATAAACAAAAATTAAATGACAATTCCAAATTTTAACAACGCTTTACATTTACCATCTTTAAATGCAGGGTCACTTTGACCTAAATAAGTTATCGTATATTGTTCCCAAGAGGAATTCATTTTATTCAAAATATCCTCTTTTATGTGTTCTGTAGCCCTCTTTGGTAAAAACACTTGAAATTTAAATTACACTTTTCATCAAACAATATAGCTAAAATGGATTATCCAAAACGTGTATTGACAAAAGATAGTTTTTTATCGGATAATCAGGCCGAGTATGTATCCCATTTACGTTAAAATGTTATGTTAGAAATAACGTTTGTAAATAACATGCCGTAATAACATATATCTTATAAGTATCCGTCAAACATACATGTTATTTAATTGTAATGAAATGAAACAGAACACGGCCGCTATTTTATGTTGTACGTACCCGTTATTTACGAGTTTGCCCTCTACGTTGTAGGTATTTGTTTCATGTTTCATAACAACAGACTACGTACCGGCAAAACGAAACCATCAGAATTAAAACTTATAAATGCTTTATGACAACAGTTTGCTACTAAAGTTAATTTATTGAGCATGAATTTGGGGAAAAACCACACAAAACAAAAAAAAATTAAAAGACGTATTTTTTTTTATCGGCGGAAAAACATGTTTAGGGGTGAAATACATCTTCAAAGTTCGCCCCTGCTCAAAACAGATTTTTCTAAATATCTGGGGTTCTCATCAATATTTTGGAACGAATCAAAATGCAAAATTACTTCTTATAAAAAACCAGTTGTTTCATTAGTGTTTTCGTGTTTGGGGGTTGCTACCCTTATTTTTTATTTCAGACTATATTTTTCAAACAATTTTTATAGGTATATAAAAAATTCATATTTGTTAAAAAAAATTAAAAATATGATTTATGTAAATAAATTGACAAAATTAAGTTCTCTTTTTAAGGGGTGAACAACCCCCTAGTGTGCGAAAAATTTCTGTGCTGACTAGAATTAACATTTTAAAATAAAAAGTTTTTACTTTTTCTCTAATCATACGAATAATTTTTTCTATTGGTCTAAAACGGATTTAAACTGATGCAAACTACCCCTGCTGTTCATCAACTACCCCTGCTGTTCATCCCCCAATAAACGGGTTCAGTAATTTCCATTTTGTTTCATTCCAAAATATTTATTAGAATCCGAGATATCACGGATATACTGTTTTTGGGGGTGAACATCAGGGGTAGTTTGCATCTGTTTAAATCCGTTTTAGACCAAGAGAAAAAATTATTCGTATGATTAGAGAAAAAGTTAAAACATTTTTCGCACACTAGGGGATTACTAGGGGGTTGTTCGCCCCCTAAAATGAGAAATTATTTTTGTCAATTTGTTTACATAAATCATATTTATTTTTAATATTTTGAATCAATATGAATTTTTTATATATAAAAAATGTTTGAAAATATACTTTGTTTTCCTGAAATAAAAAATAAGGGTTGCAACCCCCAAACACGAAATCACTTGTGAAACATTTTATTTTTTTAAAAGAAGTAATTTCCATTTTATTTCATTTCAAAATATTGAGATGTCACAGAAATATTTTGGGGGTGAACATGAGGGGTAGTTTGCATCCGTTTAAATCTGTTTGCGGCTAATAGAACAAATTATTCGTATGATTAGAGAAAAAGTAAAAACTTTTTATTTTGCAATGTTAATTCTAATCGTACAGACATTTTTAGCACACTAGAGGGTTGTTCACCCCCTAAAAAGAGAACTTTATTTTGTCAATTTCTTTACATAAATCATATTTTTTATTTTTTTTAATATGAATTTTTTTATATATAAAAAATGTTTGAAAAATATAGTTTTTCTGAAATAAAAAATAAGGGTAGCAGCCTCCAAACACGGAATCTAATGTGAAACATTTGTTTTTTTATAAGAAGCAATTTCCATTTTTTTTTTTTTTTTCATTCTAAAATATTGACTAGAACCCCAGATATTTAGAAAAAACTGTTTTGGGGGGTGAACTTTGAGGATGTATTTCACCCCCTAAATATGTTTTTCCACCGATAAAAAAAATATGTCATTTAGTTTTTTATGTTCTACAATTGAGTCTACAACATATATAAAAATATGGGAAATTGGAGAGTTCGGGTTAGGGTAGTTTCCTTGTTAGATTCTTCGTTTGATTTAACCTAACAATAATTTTAGGGTAAATACTTATATATACGTACGTTATAGTATATATTACTACCTAATTACTTAAATTTTACAACTTACCTTCGAAGTGCGTTTATAAAACCGGCAAGTAAATGGAAATTTTACAAGCCGTTCATTTTCATTAGACAAATAACACCTACGTTAAACTATAGCAACACCAAATTCCTTGCCTTTAAGAAACTCTGTTATAATTTAAGATAACATGTTACAAACTATTTTATGTTGTATTTACCCGTTATTTACGAGTTTGCATTTGTTTCATATTTCATAACCTAAATGACATATGTCAGTTATATGTGTTTTTGTCTAATACTGACTCTTATTTATAATAATTTTGCATAATTATTATTAAAAATGTCGACACAAAAGCGTCTTCAAAAAAACAACAAAATTGCAATACGAGTATTTGCTAAAAATGGTCTTAATTCCTCAATAACATGCACGTTATATCTTAACAGGTAACGTTAACAACCCTGAAATAACATAACTGTTATTATGATATATCATTGAATTCACCGTTAATATTAATATTTATTTTATTTAATTCATCAATTGATAATGCCATTTTATATTATAATATATAATATCTAGTCAGCAATAAATACAATAATTGTTCTCACTTCAAACATTTTTGACACAAAATTTACACTATTGTAGACGCTCACTGCAGGGTTGGCACACAACGAAATGTAATTCTTCACTTTGATCTCTTCTCTTATATAGAAAATACACTGCAATTCAAATGCACCACGTCATAATGTCATTGTATACACAACATTAAAACAACTATTTAATTTCAAGGTTAAATGCATTGTTTAAACGTAAATTAAGCGAACTGCGTCACATAATGTGATATTTTTCGTCTTTTGAACTAGCTCAAAGTCACCACACCCTCATAAAATATTTATCCACACCGATATACATATTTCAAATTTAATTTCCAGGTTAACTGCAATGTTTAAAACGTAAGACAAATGAAGGTCATAAACAATCTTCCTTATTCACACCACACTACACAAATTTAATTTCAAGGTTAACGGCAATGCCAAAGTCAAATGAAGGTTATCTTCTCATGTAAAAATACACCTCTCCCACATACCATACAAATCTAATTTCAAGGTTAACTGCAATGCAAAGGTCAAATGAAAGTCACCAACCTACGTCATTTTCTTCGACTTTCAGCCTCAAGGTCATCCATACACCATCGTCATCGGCCTTCGACCTCAAGGCCATTCCAAGACAGAAAGTGGAGGGGGAGACTCCCTGCCGGCTAAAATACCCTACTTTAGTTTTTCCATTTAGGGTAAATACTTACCTAAGTTACTTAAATTTTACAACTTACCTTCGATGTGTGTTTATAAAACCGGCAAGTAAATGTAAATTTAACAAGCCGTTCATTTTCATAGACACGTACGTTAAACTATAGCAACACCAAATTCCTTGCCTTTAAGAAACTCTTGTTATAATTTAAGATAACGTGTTACAAACTATTTTATGTTGTACTTACCCGTTATTTACGAGTTTGCATTTGTTTCATATTTCATAACCTAAAAGACATCTGTCAGTTATATGTGTTTTTGTCTAATACTGACTCTTGTTTATAATAATTTTGCATAATTATTACTAAAAATGTCGACACAAAAGCGTCTTCAAAAAACAACAAAATTGCAATACGAGTATTTGCTAAAAATGGTCTTAATTAATTAACAGTTAACGTTAATCTTAAATAACATAACTGTTATTATGATAAAACGGGATACATACTCGGCCTGAATGACACGTTGTGTTGCGAAGAACTGTACTAATTCTTCAGCAGTTTCGAAGGGTTCCGGACAGAAGGAAGCAATGGTTAATAAAAACAAACCGACAGAATTGGATCACAACAGATAATTCATATTTATGTGAGGTATGTTTTATAATGTCTCTCTTAACCGAGCTTTTAACACAGGCCGTTAACTTCATCGGTGCTTATTTTACTTGTAGGTTCATTTTGCACCTGAAATATGGGAAAAAACCCGTGAGGATGGTAGTCAGAAATTAAAGGCCAATGCTGTTCCAACAATTTTTTCATTTTCCAAGCCGAAAAATGCAAGAAAATTGCCCAGCTAGTCCGTCACAGTTCGGTATATATATTGAAATTATTTTTTAAATATTTTGTTACACATTGTAACCTACTTATTGTTAGTTGACCTACTTACATAACATACTTGTTTGTAATGTACCTACCCAAAATAACAACGATTTCTGGTGTGGCATTGTAGCACATAAGCCAAGCCAGATGTGTTGGACTACCATCTGGGAATATCGAATTCTATGCAGTCGCAAATCCTTTTGTAGTACTGCTAATTAAATTGTTTTCCAACATACCTTGGATGATTTTTTATTTATTAAAGAATACACTTCTCACGTCTTTTTTTATCTTGTTTTAGGTGAACCCAAAAAACCTCAAGAATGTATGCTAGCAGACTTTGATGTCAAGATTCAGGAAAGTTTAAGGACACAGCAATGTACTTCCACTGCAGATTTACCAATTAGTCTTAGTCAGTACTTCACCTCTCGGTCTACATCAAGCGAAGAAAATGTACTATCTCCTCCTATATCTCCTCTAACATTTGAAGTTCTTCAAAATGAAGCAAATATATTAACTCGACTTAAAAAATATGAAACACTGTATTTCAAAGAAAAATCCAGAACCGAAAAATATAAAAAACTTTTAAGGAATGCTAAAAATAAAATGAAAAATATCGAAAAAAATGCGTCCTTCTCCCCTTCTTAATGAAGTCTTACTAAATCGTTTATTTAATAAAGATCAAATCATGGCTTTGAGAAAAAACCATAATAGCAAATCAACAATATTCATGAAATGGTCAAATCAAACCATCACTAAATCTTTTAAACTCAAATTAAGTTGTGGAAACAATGGATATAAAGAACTGTTAAAGCAGGGATTGACATTACCCTCTGTTGGGATTTCTTAGTTAAAAAACAAAAGTGCGTGGCACCCTTTACTTGTGGTTCGTGTGTGGACAAACAGATGGCGCGAGATGTGCATAAGTGTAGGAAATGGGGGAACGAACATGAAAAGAGGGAGTGTGTTACAGTCCACTATAGAGCACACATGTATTTTGCAAAAAGTTGTAAAGTAAAAAGTAAAGCATTATACCAGCCCAATTTTCAAGTGTCATTAATTCAAAACATTGGTCCAGCGAGCCACATTCGGATAATTGGCAAAATCAAGCAAATTTGTAAGAAAAACTACATCAAAGAAAAGCCGAAAAGGATTGTGCCGGCCGGCTAGAAACAACAGGTGCATTGAAGCAGAGTGGAGCAGTCGCAGAGTGAATCGCCGAAACGCCAAGTTTTTCGCAGCGAATCGACTGGTCAGCTACATTACACAAAAAGTGAGTCTGTTCCATTATTTACCTACAATATACAGTTCTTGACTTGTGTCAACCTGAAGAGTTATTACGTAATAACTAGAGCTGTAAGAAATCGTTACTATTCGTTATTCGAGTACTCGTTACTCGACACGATCCGAACTAACGATTACTAAAAAAATTACGTTATCGTTACTTCACTACTCGAGTACCCGATTTTTGCAAGAGATGTATGTAGTAAGAGAAGGTGTAGATCCGAATACTGAACCGCTATCGCCGAATCCACTGGTAAAAACGAAACTGACCACTGTAACAAAAATGAACTCTACTCCATCATTAGCCAGATCTTGAATTTAAAAATTGTACAGATTACTACAATATGTATAAACGTGAAATTCAAATATTGTAGAATGCTACACTACACTGAGTCTGAAAATTTCCCGTATATCACCGAAATACAAGCTGAAAATCAAATTATTTACTTTTGATAATTTAAACACTTTAATGCTGCGTAACATAAGTTTCTAAATCGAAATTTGCAGGTAGTAGGTACCGATTACCTAACCTGCATAAGTAACTTCGGATCCCAAACCGTTATAATCCGACTGCTGCAGTACTCGTACTACCCGTACAGCACCTTTTGAACTTCGAGTACTCGAATAACTGATCCGAAGTAACGTTTACTGTATGAAAAAGTAACGAGTAGTTACAGGTACCGACAAGTAACTGAATTTTACAGCTCTAGTAATAACAGTAAATTCACACAATTGCAATTAGTAACCTATTATATCACACAAAAATAGCAAATTCATTTATTTGCAAAATGAACGACGATTATCAAACATTAGTGCGAAAAAGGGCATCCCTTAAATCAAAATTAACTAGTTTTAGTAATTTCACAAAAGCCTTAAATGATAAAACGAAAAAAGAGGAAAATCCCGGCGAGTTAGATCTCATTCAGTTAAACGAAAGATTAAATAAAATCACAGAAACATTGTTGTCCGATTTCGACGAAGTACAAATACTTCTAGAAAATGCGGCAGAAAACATGGAGGAACAATTTTCCGAGCGCGATACATTCGAGACAAATTATTACAATCAAATTTCACTAGCCAAGCAATTACTCAAAAATTACGCAAGCGATGACAAGTCGGAAAAATCCGTATCTACAAAAAGTTCTAGGAAAGTCAAAAAAAGTGACGATATCGAGGGCATTAGATTACCGGAAGTAGATATACCAAAATTTAATGGGGAGCATACTCGTTGGTTAGAGTTCCGTGACACGTTTCGGTCTTTAATTCATGAGAATGAAAGCATTAAGCAAATCCAAAAATTCCATTATCTAAGGGCTTCGTTGGTAGGCAAAGCAGCCGAATTTCTAATGTCAGAGGAATTCTCAGAAGCAAGTTACGACGGTGCATTGCAAGCCATGTTAGAACGATTCGATAACAAGTGTCTTTTAATAGACAAACATATCAAAGCATTGTTCGATTTAGAACCAGTTCAAAAAGAGTCATCAGAAAAAATTCGTAACGTAATACATACCGTTTGGCGGCATTTGCGAGACTTGGAAAAGTTAGAACAATCAACTGCAAATTGGGACGCGTTAATTATCCATTTAGTTATCTCAAAAATTGATATAACAAGCTCACGCAAGTGGGAAAGTCGTAAAACAAAAAATTTGACTCCAACATTGGACGATTTAAAAATATTTCTAAAAGAACGCGCTGAATATTTAGAATCGCTTGAAGCAAAAAAGTCAGACCATTCAGATAGAAAATCTAGTAAACAAAATTCATCACCAAACGTAAGAGGTTTCGTCTCTAACACGCCTATGTGTGGGTATTGCAAGCAAGATCATTTCATTTATTCGTGTAGCGAATTCAAAAATCTCCCTGTACAAGAACGTATAAAAAATGCACAAAAAGCTAAGCTTTGCCTAAATTGTTTGAGGTTTGGTCATAATAGTAAAACATGTCGTTTAGGTAATTGTAAGCAGTGCAATCTTAAACACAACACGTTACTGCACATTGAGCGTGAAAAAACGGGCGAAATGGAGACAGGTGCCTCGGCGGCGTCGGCAGATTCGCGCGGTACAAAGGAAAACGAATCGGTAGCGCACAATGTCTCTTTGTCTTCTTATTCATCAGTACAAGTGTTGTTGTCTACGGCATGCGTACAGATATACGATAATGATGGAAAAGCACACATAATCAGAGCGTTATTAGATTCGGGTTCTATGTCTAGTTTTATAACAGCAGATCTTTGTATAAAATTAAAATTAGAATCAACAAAAGTTGACTGCGCAGTGGCGGGTTTAAATCAAGCGGTTTCCAAGATAAACAAAAAATGCAATGTCACATTAAAATCACTAAATTGTGAATATACTACCACCATTTCGTGTTTAGTTTTGCAAAACATTACTGGTGATCTTCCTAGCATTAAAGTAGACACAAAGCAGTTTAACATTCCGGGAAATAAATAAAATAGACATATTAATAGGAGCAGATTTATTCTGGAATTTATTATGCGTCGGTCAAATTAGCGCAAGTGCTAATAAGCCGGTACTACAAAAAACAAAATTAGGGTGGATTGTGTCCGGCCCAGTAAACATTCAATATCCTACTAAAATTCAGTGTAACTTTTCGGAGAATATCGACATACAGCAGCAACTATTCCGTTTTTGGGAAATCGAGGAAACTGCGACTAAAGCTTTATCTGAGGAGGAAAATGCATGTGAGGTTTACTTCCAGAAAACAACTACGCGAGACTCGAGTGGTAGATTTACCGTATCAATTCCATACAAAGATTCTTGACATAAGTTATGTGATTCGCGGGAGCAAGCAACCAGGCGTTTCATGCCCTTGGAAAAAAGATTACAGAGTGATCATAAATTGAAAGAGCAATATATTCAGTTCATGACCGAATACATAGAGTTAGGCCACATGTCAAAAGTGACAGATGTCAATGATTCGAGTGCTGATTCAATTTCGTGCTTTCTACCTCATCAAGGTGTCTTGCGCGAAGATAGTCTCACGACAAAATTACGTATAGTATTTGATGCGTCAGCAGTAACGTCATCGGGATACTCATTAAACAGCTTACAAATGGTAGGTCCCACAATACAAGAGGACCTTCTGTCGATTTTGTTACGCTTCAGAAAACACGCATTTGTCATTTCGGGCGACATTGCCAAAATGTATCGCCAAGTTCTAATCGAAAAATCTCAACGGCCATTGCAACGAATAATTTGGCGGGAAAATCCAAATTCCGATTTATTAATATACGAATTAAACACGGTTACCTACGGTATGACCGCGGCCGCGTTTTTAGCGATACGATGCCTTCACCAATTGGCTCTCGACATAGAAAAAAGCAAACCGAACATAGCAAAAATCATCAAAAGAGACTTCTATGTAGATGATCTGTTATCCGGAGCAGATACAGTCTATGAAGCTTCACAAATATGCAAAGAGGTATCTGACGTGATATTAACTGGCGGTTTTGAACTGCGAAAATTTTACTCAAACAATCCGGATGTGCTAAAACACGTACAATGTGACAATTCGGAAATGAAATGTGTACAATTCGGGGTAAACGAAAAGGCAAAGACTTTAGGTCTTATTTAGGATTGTCAAACGGACAATTTAACTTACACTATAAACAATTGTTCAGATAATCAGACAGTTACAAAACGCACAATATTGTCTAACATTGCTCAAGTTTTTGACCCGTTAGGTATACTAAGTCCGTGCACTATAACGGCAAAGATTAGTTTGCAAAAATTGTGGCTTCTGAAAACAACGTGGGATGAAGCGATACCCGCGGATTTACACACAACTTGGTCAAAACTTAGGAGCCAATTCCCTCAGCTAGGTAATTTAAAAATTAAACGTCATGTCACATGTAGTAATCCAGCAAATATCCAACTTCATTGTTTTTCCGACGCTTCGGAGAGTGCATATGGAGGCGCAATTTACGTTCGATCCATAGATCAAAAAGGCAGCGTATCGGTGCATCTTTTATACGCAAAAACGAGAGTCGCACCATTAAAAACAGTAACCCTACCGCGATTAGAGTTATGCGGCGCTCTCACGGTCGCAAGGTTAGCTAGAGAAGTTTTGTTATCATGGGAAATCAAATTTCATAAAATTACATTTTGGACTGACTCTACTATTGTGTTAGGTTGGTTGAAAATGGCTCCAAATTCATTGAAACCCTTTGTAAGTAACAGAGCGGCGGAAATACAAGAAATCACGAATTCACAGGAATGGCGTCATATATCAAGTAAAGATAATCCGTCAGACTTATTAACCAGAGGCGTAAACCCTAGTCAATTAAAAGGCTTGCGTATGTGGTGGCACGGGCCAAAATGGCTAGCAGAGAATGAATCGAATTGGCCAAATTCAAACTTAAAAATTGTAGACTTACCGGACAAGAAAGTGAACAAGGACGCTTGCATGATAACGATAGAAACGAGCGAATTCCCGTTCCAAAAGTTCTCAAATATTCATAAAATCAAAAGAGTAGTCGCGTATTTAGTTAGGTTTAAAAACAATTGTAAAAAACAACAAGGTCTGCGAGAAAATGGCCCACTGTCGGTAAAAGAAATTGACTTCGCGTTCAATCATTTAATAAGAATTTCGCAACAGCAATCATTCCCTATTGAATACAGCAATCTCGTAAATCAGAAAGAAATTAGTAGCAAAAGCCGGTTATTAAGCTTAAGCCCATTTATTGACTCCGAAGGCATCATGCGCGTAGGAGGGCGACTTCAAAAATCAAAATTTACATTTCAGAAAAAACATCCTATACTAACTTATTCTAAGCATCACTTGACTAAAACTCTTTTTATTAGTGAACACCTTAGACTATTACACGCGGGACCTCAATTAATTTTAGCATCATTAAGAGAAAGATTCTGGCCAATCATGGGTCGTAATCTAGCTAAAAAAACCGTGCGCCAGTGCGTAACATGCTTTCGTCTTAACTCACACACAATACAGCCTAAAATGGGACAACTACCCCAAGAACGTCTAATACCGGGTCCTCCGTTTGACAAAACCGGTGTTGATTACGCCGGGCCTTTTACAATAAAAGATAAGAAGGGACGTGGGGCTAAACACAGCAAGTGTTATATTTGTCTATTCATATGCTTTGCCACCAAGGCCGTACATCTAGAACTCGTAACAGAGCTTAGTAAAGATGCCTTTATTTTGGCTTTGAAGCGATTCGTGTCACGAAGAGGCCGACCTACCCAAATATTTTCAGATAACGGTACAAATTTCGTGTCTGCTGCGTCAGAACTTAAGTTATTAGGAAAATTTTTAGCTAAACATGAACGTGGTATAACCGAATCTGCGTCATTAGAAAATATCGATTGGAAATTTATTCCTCCCCATTCTCCGCATTTCGGTGGCTTATGGGAAGCCGGTGTCAAATCGAGCAAGCATCATTTAAGACGGGTGTTAGGCAAAACAAGTCTCACCTTTGAAGAACTTTATACGCTAATCACTCAGGTTGAGGCAATCTTGAACTCGAGACCTTTGTTTCCCATGTCAAACGATCCTAATGATAGATCATTATCACTCATCATCATCATCCCATCACTCCGGCTCACTTTCTTATAAGCAGGCTATGTACCACGTTGCCTGAACCTGACTTGAGAGAAGTTCCCGTAAATAGATTAAGCCGTTTTCAATTAATAAGCAAACTGAGACGAGATTTTTGGGTCCGTTGGCAGAAAGAGTATGTCAGCGAGTTACAGCAACGAACCCGCTGGAAGAAAAACTGTGGCAGTGCGCTGTTGTTCATCAGTACTAATCAAAGACGACAATCTTCCTCCGCAAAAATGGAAACTAGGACGTATTGTGACGCTACATCCAGGATCAGACAACATAGCAAGAGTTGCAACCATCCGCACTTGTAATGGCGATGTCAAGAGAAGTTTCTCAAAAATCTGCCCTTTGCCTATCAGTGACAGTCATTACTAAGTTCGTGGTGTTTGCTGTTGAAAGCACGCACTTTCAAGGGGGGGTGTATGTTGGGATTTCTTAGTTAAAAAACAAAAGTGCGTGGCACCCTTTACTTGTGGTTCGTGTGTGGACAAACAGATGACGCGAGATGTGCATAAGTGTAGAAAAAGGGGGAACGAACATGAAAAGAGGGAGTGTGTTACAGTCCACTATAGAGCACACATGTATTTTGCAAAAAGTTGTAAAGTAAAAAATAAAGCATTATACCAGCCCAATTTTCAAGTGTCATTAATTCAAAACACCCTCTATCAGGACACCTCAAAGAAAATTGCTATATTTAAAATTCAATTCTGGAATTCTCGATGAAGTATTTCAATTTTTAAAACTAAAAGTTGTGTTTTACTTTTAGATGAAATTGCAATCACCCCAGGATCAACCTTTGATGCATCATTAAATAAATATTTTGTAGAAATTACTCCTCCTCAGCATACCGGAACAACAACTCATGTACTTGTTTTTATGCTAGGTGGTATATCCACTCGATGGAAACAAGTGGTGGCCTACTATTTTACTGGCGCTTCAATAAATGGTGCCGTATTTAGAGACATTATCCCAAAAATATTCCAAAAAGTGTTAAATTTAAATATTGTAAACATAACATCAGATATGGGTGCATGCAATCAGGCTTTATGGAAAAATTGGGGCATTTCAGCAGGCAGTCAAAAATAAAATTCCCCACCCCTTACGTACAAATACATTTGTGCATATATTTGCTAATGTACCTCATTTATTTAAGAATATTAAGTCAATGCGTATAAATAATAAAATTATTAGATTAACAAGACAGACTGTAGAGAAATATAATTTACCGACAGAAGTCTTAGCTGCTCATATTAATGAAATCTTGGTTTATCAAGAAAGTCACACCTTTAAGTTGACACCAAAATATCAGAGGCGGATTTACTGCATACACATTTTTCAAAAATGAAAAAGTGTCAACTTCGACAAATGTGGTAAGCCACTCTGTTAGTAATGCCTTAAAATTTCTTGGCGAAGAACTAAAAAAGCCTGCATATTTGGCCACTGCTTGGTTTTTGGACCAAATCGAAAAGTGGTTCTTCTTAATGACATCCAGGCACCCATGTGTGCAAGCAAATTCAATCCAAAAGTATACGATGAATCAATTCGGTTTTTAAAAGACTTCATGGAATTAAGTATTGAGGTTGGCTATAAAACATTTTGGAAACATTCACAGGATCATTAATCTCAACACAATCAATATTAGATGTGCAAAGCTATTTATTGGACACAAGAGGTTATAAACTTATTTTGACCAGTAGATTTTCGCAAGACTGTCTAGAATAGTATATTATGTTACTACGAGTAGAAGGCTATCATTATGTGTTGAGCCCAAAAGTTTGCTCGCCGGGGCTGAGCAAATTGGGCAAAACACATAATGAGCCTTCCACTCCGAGTGACATACTATTTTTTCTTCAAGCGTGAATATAAAAAATTACTAATTTTGAAAATTTATAGCGGATAACGCGATGTTCATTGTCAGCACAAAATAAAATCAGTAGGTAGGTAATACTATTTATTTTATACATTTTATACATTTTATTGATTAATTAAACATGACAGTTTTAACCACTTTATTCATGAATAAAAAAACAAATGTAACAATTATTTTTCTTTAATTTGAATTAAACGAATAAACATCTAAATTACCTACATGTCTATCATCAAACTTTATTTATTAACATGAATATTAAATGTGCAATTTTGTATGGTACAGTTGTTGATATTTAAAGCGCTGCTGGCTGTCTTTTTTTCAAAGTTTACAGTTCTGTCGTTGAATACGTTACTTGTAATAAGGTTCTCAGTTTCAGTGTTAACAATTGTACCATTATTAACAGAAAAGTCTTCGATTAAATTATTTTCAGGATCAATATTTACAGTTTCGCTTGATGTACTTGGTTCATTATACTCTAATGGGTTTAATATTTTCATCGCTATCTGTTTCTTATTGTTTACAGAATCTTCAATGTATCCTTCAGCGACGCTGGTAGATTTCCATCCACCATGTCGCTTTAGGGTTGTAATGTCTCCACCATTATCAACTAAGATAGTTGCCGAGGTTCTTCTAAGGCAATGCCCCGTATATTCATGTGGATTTGGCAACCTTAAAAATGATGCAACATCTTTTGGCACTTTTGAAATTTTATGTATGCCCATTACAACACGATGACAATGGCCATTTTGATATTTAATAAAAAATCTATCAAAAGTTATGTCTTTTGGCCGAAGAGTAGCATATTTTCTGTATAAATTTAAATAAAACTCTCCAATTATGGTAAATGAACGATGTTTTTTAGTTTTTGTATTGGGAATATTTACTAATATTATATTTCCCAAATCTTTTACATCATTAACTTTTACTTGAATGAGTTCATCGCATCTACAAGCTCCTGTGACTCCAAATATTAGTGCAACCTAAAAAATATAGAATTATTAATTTTGTAACAATAAAAAAAGTTGGAAAATGCAAGGAAATTCTAAAACATGACGTAATTTTAAGACATCTATATTTATGAGTTTTTACAACATTCTTCCAATGAGCTATCTTTATTTCCGAAAATTGTTTATTATTCTCGTAATGGATACTATAAAATAACTTGAAGTTTACAAATTATAACAAAATTTTGTATTACAAATATAAAAAGGTTAAATATATATCTACCTATAATTTAAAAAGTACATACCTTGGTTGCTAAATATTTATCATCAGGTGCTTTATTCAGGAATTCGTCAAATTCTTTTTTAGACAAAACTTTCGACTTTTTTGGTTTATAATTTTCACCTTGTCGTTTCAAAAATGTAATTAATTTTGAATATTTCTCAATATTTACATTGTGTTCTATGTTTAATTTAGATTTTACCATTGAATATTGCGCCCATAAAGTTGAACTTTTCAGTGTTCTGGATAATCTTGTAAAATATGCTATCATCACATTTTCTGAATAAATATGTGCATTATTTTCTTTTGCCCAATTTATGAATTTATCATAAGCATTTTCATAAATTTTTCTCGACTTTGTTGGTATAAGTGTTGCCACTGATGTATTTGCAATTTCCAGTAATTCTGGTGGTGTGCACTGCATTTCTTCAGACATTTTAAAAACGACCCGACGCGACATCAAATTTCAACTGACACTTAATGAAACGTCAAAGCTTCTTGAATCTTTAATTCGTTGCTAGGATACTTACCTACACATTGTTACATTTTTTTACTAGTTAAAAAATGAAAAATATTTGTACTAGTTAAACAATAGGCTGCTTCTAAAGGAGGTGTTGCACTATATAATATAAGTATTATTATACGCTTGAAGAAAAAATTTATTTTCTGTCCTGCGAAGTAAGCAGATAGTCCCAAATGCTGTTGAAGTGAAGAACAATCTAAAATTAATCTGTATAGGTATCTCAATATTTGAAAAATGTCTGTAGAAGCTCCTATGAGGACGACGACCGTTTCTTTTAGGCTTTTTGAACTCCATAACAAAAAATATAACACCTACCTATGAGGAAGTTAAGGTTCCTGCTAACATAGAAGAACCAAAATTTAATCTTAATTTTAGTGAATTAAATTCTCTTTATGTGTGCGGATATATTACTCAAAGTATCGTTGAAACATCAAAAACTTGTACAAACTGTGTAAAGGCTGTTGGTTGAAAACGCCGATTTATAAAACATTTTCAAAATTTAGCGTACTTAAGAGATTTAACGAACATTCACTCTTTTTTGCAATGAAGCGGTATTTTGTTTCTTCTTGCAGATGGGAAGTGTTTTTACAAAAATTTTTGCTATTGTATACATTTAAAAGTGTTTTTCTTAAAAGAAATATCTGGTTTAAATTTAGATGTACCAAATTGTCATCAAATCAAAAATAAAATTATTAAAAGATTTATTATCTGCCGATTAAAAATAGCTTTCAAAGAATGCCAAAAACCATCAAGAAACTTGCAAGTAAAAGCATTGCTGGACATTTATTGTAACAAATATCACAAATACTTAATACTAATTAAATATTTGTTTTTGTAACATATACCCAATAAATTTCATTGAGTAATGTAGGTATGCTTAATTTTACTTGCCTAGAAAATAAAAACCAACAGTTGCTATTATTATATATTTGTCCTCTTCAATTGCACAAGTAGATTCTACATTCATACATTATTTAAAATCACTTTCCAAGGGAGTTATTTGCTTAAAATCTGTGCGTAAAATTTATAAGAAAAATTATTTTGTACTTAATTTATTTTTTATAAAATTTGACATTGGATGCAACATGGCGGATGGGCGGGGTTTAGTCACTATTGTCGCCACTGTCTTGTATAGAGCCACTGTAGAACCACCTAATTAACAAGAAACAAGAAACAAATAACTAAATTTCATATTTCTATTAAAATTCAGGGTAATGCATATTATATCTCATTTATCTCAATCAAAGCTCATCTATTTTGTACTTACATGTATAGTACAGATATCTAATTAATAAAATGGATAGAAGACATCACAGGCTGGTAAAATAACTATTATTATTCTGAATATAATTAAACACATAAGCTGTTCAATTGTACCTATTTAGCTGGAACTGGTTTAAGATTAAGTATTCAATCATTGATTCAGTCGTTTTAAAATAGGATAACAAAACCTTTTCTTAATAAAATGTGTTTGACATAACTAGTTTAGATTTAGTTGTACATGTTACTTGAACTGAATGAATTAGAGCAGAGGTCCACAAGCTTCTTTGCCTCGTAGACTACATGCTAATTTTTTCTGTTTTGGGTAGACCCCCGCTTTTCTAATATTGAATTGTTACAAATGCGTCAACTTCAAGTGTGACAGCTGACACAGTGCAGAGTTTTTACAAGATACAAGTGTTGCGACCACAAAGCCTATTATAACCTATTTGCACAATTTTATGAGATTTAGGTACTTAATTGATATGTAATTGAGGATAGTAAACAAAAAAATTGTTTACTATGAAACAGTTTAATATATAAGAAAATAATAACTTAAATTTCAACAAAAGTATAACAATAATTATAAGTAAAACGAAATACATAGATTGATTGAACTGAAGAAAATATTCTAACAATTAGCATTAATAAAAATTCAAAGCAATTAATAGCCTAAGAGCTGACGTGATTTTTTCCCCGTCATGTGTACCAAAGGATAAGCACATTAATGTTGAAATATGGTTTAAAGTAAACAAATATCACTACGTCTGCCGTTGCAAACCGGCAGCGTTTGACCGAAGACGCTACTTAAATTTGTTTTTATTTTTAAAAAGGATATATTGTTCGATTTAATATATTGGACGCATAGCTCTGTAAATTTGTATGAAAATAAGCAAACACATTTTATTGAAACTTAACATTCATTAATAAGAAAACTAAACATTATATACTCTGAAATAAAAAATATGAAAATAATATTATAATAAAAGTAACAAAAATATAAAAAAATATTTGGTCTTTATCACTAGAGTCATCATAAGTTAGTAAATCATCACATTCGTCATTATCCTGTTCTACGATGTCTCAATTTGGTGGACATTGCGGTCCACTGAACCATTATATAGTATACCTGATACCAATGCATCTTTGTGTGTGCAATATGGCGATACGCTTGTAGTGAACAACCAAATTTTTATAAACCACTTGAGCATGGGTGGTCACAGAATGGCATCAGATATGCGAGTACTATATAATGGTTCAGTGGACCGTGATGTCCACCAAATTTAGATGACATCATAGAACAGGATAATGATGAATGTGATGATTTACTAACTTATGATGACTAGTGATGAAGACTAAATATTTTTTTATATTTCTGTTACTTTTATTATAATATTTTATTTTATGTTATAATATTTATATTATAATAGTATTTTCATATTTTTTATTTCAGTGTATAATGTTTAGTTTTCTTATTACTGAATGTTAAGTTTCAATAAAATGTGTTTGCTTATTTTCATACAAATCTATTTACAGCTGACAATATATTAAATTGAATAATACATAATTCTCCGTCCACTGCGCGTTTGCGAGCCTGAACCGTATGGTATACACCGTGTCCACCTAGTGCACGTAAGTCCAATACATAGGTTAATAAAATATATAACATAATTTTTTTTCTACAAAGTTGCCTACTTTCCCGAGCTGTACAAAATGAAAATATATCTGCATATACAGGGTGTTCAGTTTTTCCTGGGCAGGTACCAACTTATTTTTTTTAAATGGAAACCTATATTTTTTATGGCATTATCGAATTCTACGTAAAAATTAACGAGACTGTGTTATGATCCCTATTAACATATTGAGTTTTCGAGATAATCGACTTTTCATTTTTTTTTTATGTTTCGTCACTTCTAGTAGTTGACATAATTATGATTGTATGACAGCTAGAAATTATTTTTTTTTTTCAGGAACTGTAAAGTCAAGATGGCTCTTTCAAAAAACGTATCAAAAGTTGACCTGCGATATACAGGGGGCAAAAAAAATCGTGCCAAACCTGATAATTTAAAATTTGAAAAGTCGACTTTTTCAAATAGAACACTCTGTGTTTTATGATTTCATTAGAGACCATTCTGTAGACCCTAGAATTTTTTAATAGTTTTCCCTATACGTAAGTTGCGCAGTTTTTGCAAAAACCCATTTTTATGTAAAATACCGGCTTTGCGCCCGTTCCTTTGTCGGGAAAAATATTGTAAGGATATTTATTTTTATTAAATTTATTAGTTGTCTAGCTACACTATTTAAAATAAAAATTAATAACTAAATAATTTAGATATTTGAGTTTAATAAATAAGTCTTTATGGAAAGTTACCATTTATTTGTAAATAAAATCAAAAAACCATAAAATTGCTACAAGTGATTAAGAATTAGCAAAATATGAGAAATGTTTGCTAGCAGCACGTATTTACAAAGCAAATAATCTAAATTTCCGTTCAATATCCGTTGGCGGTACTTCGTATAGTCGGTCCTTGATATAACCCCACAAGAAAAATGTCCAGACTATTTAAGTCGGGCGAACATGCGGGCCAAGGAACTGGACCACCACGACCTAACCACTGGTTTGGATATACGTGATTTAGGTGTTCTCTAACCTGAAAAATAGGTAATAGGAAAAGTATAATAACAATAAAATCCATTACAGCCAAAGGAACGGGCGCAAATCCGGTATTTTACATAAAAATGGTTTTTTGCAAAAACTACGCAACTTAGGTATAGGGAAAGCTATTAAAAATTGTAGGGTCTACAGAAAGGCATCTAATGAAATAATAAAACACAGGGTGTTCTATTTGAAAAAGTCGAGATTTTTTTTGCACCCTGTATATCGATACGTTTTTTGAAAGAGCCATCTTCACTCTACGGTTCCTGAAAAAAAATAATTTCAAGCTGTCATACAATCATAACTATGTCTACTACTAGAAGTGACGAAACATAAGAAAAAAAATGAAAAGTCGATTATCTCGAAAACTCAATATGTTAATAGGGATCATAACACAGTCTCGTTAATTTTTACGTAGAATTCGATAATGCCATAAAAAATATAGTTTCCATTTAAAAATATTAAGTTGGTACCTGCCCAGGAAAAACTGAACACCCTGTATATGCAAATATATTTTCATTTTGTGCAGCTCGGTAAAGTAAAATTAAGTTATATGTTTTTTAACCTAGATATTGGACTTACGCGCACTAGGTGGACACGGTGTATATAAAAGACTATTCCGCATCTTATGAAAAAAATCTGCTACCCACAGATACAAATCTCGCATAAGTCTATGTTTGTTATGAGCAACTTACAATTGCGCAAACATCGTATCTTTGCAGTTCATGAGGCGTCTTGATTTCGCGCGTGCGCAATTGAGGCTTGCTGAACCAAGAGACAGACTTATACAAATTTGTATACATTGGTATTATATGTCCATCTCTCTTTGTTGGCAGGCAATTCCTCTTATTGTGCAAATAGCCAAGTATCAATATAGTCCTTTATATATACAGGGTGTTTCAGGATTATGTCGACAAACTCTAAGGAGATATTCCTCATAAAAAAAATAAGAAAAAAAATGAGGTATAAATTTTTTTCCAGAGACGCTTCATTTTCGAAATATAGGGCGTTAAAGATATTTAAAAAAATTCGAATTTTTTAAATAACTTCTAAATGAAGAAGGCTATTTAAGCCAAATTTGGCATGACACATCTTCTTATAAGATACCATTTTTCCATAGAAGTAGAAGTCTCACAAGCAACCAGTGGCGGAGTTATGGGGACTCAGAAGTAGTTATGTTAGGCGGTTTCTGGACCGGATGTGACGTCACATGGCCAGTGTCCATCGAGTTCGACAAGATGGCGGCGGTCTGCATGGAACGTGACGTCACAAGATGGGTGCGGTCTGCAGCGGATGTGACGTCACAAGATGGCGGCGGTCTGCGTGGAAGGTGATTGGTCGTTAGGGATAAGATGGGTGCGGTCTGCGTG